>NW_006995022.1:1244-91089 GCF_000164805.1 Carlito syrichta
CGGTGGGGGGAGGGAGATGGGATTAACAGTAGCAAATATCTGTCTGGGAACGGGGAAACACCCCATATCATCACGGTGCCTGAATGAAACGCAATTGTATACCTAACCCTTAACTGTACCCCACAACTTCACAATAAAAAAAAAAAGAATTAATCTCTACAAAAACTAAAAAAATCAGTCAGGTGTGGTGGCACGTGCCTGTAGCACCTGTAGTCCCAATTACTTGAGAGGCTGAGGGAATCAGATTGCCTGAGCCCGGGAGGCCAAGGCTGCAGTGAGCTGTGATTGATCACTGCATTCCAGTCTGGATGACAAATAAAATAAAATAGCAAATAGCCAGTGACAAGGAATATAAACTGATCACCCACATTTACTGGGCTCACACTAGCTAGGTGACATATCCAAGTGTAAACTCCTCAACCTGGCCTCCTGGCCCTATACTTCCTTTTGGAAACGTTTTTCAAACTTATGGCTTACACTTTCTTGCAATGTGCTGCACAATTCTGGGAGCTAGGGGCATAAAAAGAGAAAAGACCTTTTTAACACCCCTAAAGAATGCTTTGTGTTTTCTGACTCTCTTCCTGATTATGTCATTTTTCCCTCCAAAGTTCTGTCTCTTTCCTAAGTCCTACTCAACCTTCAGAGTCAGATTTGCCTACTGTTTTTTACTAAAAATCTTCCTACATAATCAAATAGTCAATCATATCCTTTTTTGGAATCCCAATACATATATTATCTGTGATTTTTAACACAATATTTTTGGTATACATGCACATATATATGGTTTTAGTAGATATGTCCACATGTGAAGGGGGACCCCCAAAAAGCCAAAATTATCTCTTGGAGAGTAAGCCCCTTGTAGTACAGGCTTCCCTCAGTGGGTAAGTGTTTTAGGAACCCATTAGCATCAATGTACTAGCTAGTACTGTCGTGAGTGACTGTGTTTGGCTTCAGTGAATTTTTTTGGAGAGTCTTTCAGTGTGTTTGCCCATTTCATGGTGGATAATAATAGATGGGCGCACCTGCCAACACCATGCTGAGTGTTCAGCAGTTTTGCCCCAAAACAGCATGACCACTGTGCCCCACCCTTCTTATTCTTCTGATTTCACCCAGAGCAATTTTTGTTTGTTTGTTTCCCCATATTAAAAAAAAGTCCTAAAAGGGAAATATTTTGCTGATGCAGAAAAGGTGAAACAAAAAACAGCAGAAGGACTAAAAGGCATTAAAATGGATAAGTTCAAAAACTATTTTGAGCAGTGGATAAAAGGTCCTAATAGATGTATTACATCAAGCAGAGAATACTTTGAAGGTGATTGAAGTTTAAACAAGTAAGAATAAATACAAAATTTTTAATAAATAAATTCTGGGTTTTTTGGACCACCCTCATATACACATATATACATGCATATGTTATAATATATGACATATGATACCCATATGTGATTATTACGATACTTTGCCTAGGTTATTGCATAAAACTGTAAATAATTATCATAATTATTGTCATTGGCGTTTCTATTTTTCCTGCTCAGCTACAATCGCTCTGAAATAAATGACTGATGTCTTACTTAACATTGTTTTTGTGTTCTTAGATAAAAAGGCTCAGTATATATTTGAGCTGAGGGACTGTCAGAATGTGTAGACTACAGCTTGAAGAAACAAAGCCTTAGGAGAATTCTTGCAGAAACTTTCCAATACTTGTAAATCTTGGTTGTTACAAACAGGAATAATAGCAGAAATAGCAGGTCAAGCAAACAAGAAGTTAGATCATGATCTTCAAACTCAGAAGAAAAAAAAGGAAAGTCTAAAAATTAGGTGCTAGTAAAATAACATCTGTGTGAGGTGCTTTTCTACAATAAATCAATGCCTCATTTATAAACCATAAAGAAGTGCACTAAAACCCAAACATCTTATAGTTTGGTGTTGGATGGAGGGAGGAGTGAGAGAGACGAGAGGAAGAGAAGGGGAGGGCAATAGGAGAGGAGAGGAAGAAAAAGAAAATCATAGACCTCTACTCAGTCTTTCAAGAAATTTGTACCTTACGGAAGACCTGGGAAAATGAGTAGCACTTACAACTAAGATATCTGAGTCTAAGGGTTTGATTCCTGGAAATCCTATTCTTATGTAAGATAGTTTCTTAAACCTGGGGGCAACAAATACTCGAGACATTGTTGAAAGTAATGTGAAACTTTGTTATTCCCCTTCTGTGCCCAATGAGTATGAAAAAAGCATAAATATGAAAAGCTATGGTTTTAAGAGCATGAATAGCCAAGCAATCATCAGTGAAAGAAACAATGTGGGAGGTATCACACTTCCAGACTTTAAACTTGATTATAAGACTACAATCATCAAAACAGCTTGGTAGTGGTAGAAGAACAGGCATATAGACCAAAGGAATGGGATAGGGATTCTGGAAACAAAAACTCGATCCGCAACCAACTCATTTTTGGTAAAGCCATCAACAGCAGCCAGTGAGGAGAGGAGGCCTAATTCAGCAAATGGTACTGGAAAGACTGACTGATTGCATGGAGAAGAATGAAACAGGACCCTACCTATCACCACACACAAAAAATCAACTCTAAACGGATCAAAGACCTAAACATGAAACCTCAAACCATAAGAATCTTAGAAAATGCAGGAGATAGCCTTATGCACATTGGAACAGGCAACCATTACTGATCATAAGCCCCAAAGTGTATGTCATGAAAGATAAAATAGACAAGTGGGACCTCATCAAGCTGAAAAGCTTTTGCAAAGCAAACTAAACCATCAAGAGAGTGGGGAGACAACCCACAGAATGGGAAGACATATTTGCTAACTGTATACCTGACAAAGGCCTAACATCCAGCATCTACAAGGAACTCAAACAAGCCAAAAGAAAAAAAAAAAAAACCAAACAGCCCTATTTAGAAAGTGGACTAAAGACATGAATAGACACTTCTCAAAAGAAGACATATGAACAGCCAACAGATACATGAAAAAATGCTCAGTCTCACTAATCATCAGAGAAATGCAAATCAAAACCACACTGAGATAACACCTAACTCCAGTAAGGATGACCATCATTAATAACTCAAAAAACAACAGATGCTGGCAAGGATGCAGGGAAAAGGGAATGCTTTTACACTGTTGGTGGGAGTGCAAACTAGTTTAATCTCTATGGAAAACAGTGTGATGATTTTTTAAAGAACTACCAATTGCCATTCCATATGACCCAGAAATCTCCTCTTCTGGGATATACTCAGAGGTACTCAAATCATTCTATAAAAAAGTTATTTGCACAAGCAGGTTTATCACATCACCATTTACAATAGCAAAAACATGGAACCAACCAGGCTTCCCATCGAAAGTGGACTGGATAAAGAAAATGTGGCACATATACATGATGGAATGTTACACAGACATAAAGAAGGACACAATTATGGACTGCATGACAACTTGGATGGATTTAGAGTCCATCATACTCAGTGATCTATCACAAAAACAAAGAATTGAATACCACATGCTATCACTTTTAAGTGGGTCCTGACTGTTTATCACAATACTACAAGAGAAGCATTGGCAGTAGTGGGACACTTCCAGGGGAAGAAGAGGGTCACACAACATTACTAAGCATACCTGATCCTAAACCAGGGGACATGAGGACCAATTGGAGCCCTAAACTCCACCTGCACATAGACTACTTACCTAATCCTGATTTGTACCCCGCATCTTGTACTTTCCTAATCCTGATTTGTACCCCACATCTTTACAATAAAATAAAGAAAAAAAAAGAAAAGCTATGGTTTTTAACTTTTAGTATCCTAATTTTAAGTTTAAAAATGAAGTTATAAAGTGCTAGAATCTTCCCATTGCAAAAAAATGTTTGAGTATGAAAATAATAGTTGTATCATGAGACTCTCTGAATACATAGAAAGTTCAACAATACTTCAAAGGCAAATTTTTCTCTTTTACCAAGTTTAATGGGAACAGAACTATGTCTACCTTATACATTACTGCATCTCTATACCCAGTATAGTGCTCGGCACATATTAGATACTCAGGACATGTTTGCTGACCATTAATGAATGAACTGGGATTGATTTAGGATTAGAATGTAGGCCTGATTTATTTGTACAGTCAATCAGAAGATCAAAGTCTCTGACAAGTCACTTTCACAGGAAGTTTATGATCCAGTTAAGACATGAAGAAAATGAAAACTATTTATCCAGTAGAGGTCCATGTATACTGACAGTTTCAACATCAAAGGTCATCCCTGGTCAGACTTAAAGTCTATAGATAGGACTAGCTCTCCAATGTGCCTTTATACACTCAGCACAGCCTCTAAGCAGACTTGGGCTGCCTCTTGTAATTGAGGTCTCCCACTAAATTAAGGGTACAGTCTTCTGGAGAGCCTTGAATTTTCTTCATTAAGCTCTTTCATCTGGGGAATTGTAATAATAGTCAACATTTATTAAGAATATATTACATTCCAGAGTTGTCTAAAGTTTCTAACACTGAGTTAGATTCTCTTTTACTACATTTTATGATAAAAGTCTACAGTCTCAAATCTGAATTATTAGAGTGGATCTGAGACTAACAACCAAATGCTTCTCCAAACATGCCTATAATATAGTAAGCATTTTATTAATTAGTAAAAGTCTAAAATAATATAGGTGTTTTCTTAAGTCATATGACTTTGAACTTCCTCTAGGCCAGCTGCTGTTCTAAGCACTTTAACTTGCTTGGTTCTCCCAATAAGCCTACTGTTATCTTCATTTTTGAAGAGGGTAAGTGACCTGTTTGAATTCACATAGGTCATAAGTTGAGGAACTAAAAAGTGAACCCAAGAAGCCTGAAGTAGTGACCTTCACTCACCATGACTATACACCATAGTAATTCTGTGCAGCTTCACTTCTACTCCATGAGTCATACAGTTGTGACTGTCAACTGTGTGCAATAGCCAAACTTGGAAAGAATAATAATGGAGAACAAGAAGGACTCCATGAGACTGTGGTACTTGCTGGGGAGGGAGCTATCTTTGCAGACCCTGTTTGTGGCAGGAAAAGCAGTCTGTAGAGAAACTGAGCAGCCACCTAAAGTCTGGGCAGAGAAGTGTTCCAGAGAAGTCTCCATGGAACAGCAGACCTGCATCTTAAGACCGGGGTTGATCTCTGCATTGTTTTGGGACTGCTCTCCACAAACTCAGAGAGCACTGCCCCCAGGCAAATACAGAGTCACAGACAATCTATCCCCTGCCCTGAGCCAGCTGCTGCCTGATAGATGCACACAGTAGATCTGACCAAGAAGGAGGCTGGTGAGTGCCTAACTGAATTACCCCCACCCCTAGCAATGAACAAAAGAGATCAGGAGGGCAAGGTAGAAACCAGAGGCCCAGCCGGGCTCAGTGGCTCAGCCTGCAATCCCAGCACTTTGGGAGGCTAAGGTGAATGGATTGCCTGAACCCGCAGGTTCGAGACCTGCCTAGGCAACTTGGCGAGACCTCACCTCTACAATAAAATAAAAAATTAGCCGGGTGTGGTAGCACACGCCTGTAGTTCCAGCTACTTGGAAGGCTGAGGCGGAAGGATTACTGGAGCCCAACAAGTCGAGGCTGCAGTGGCCGGGAGCATGCCACTGCACTCCAGTCTGGGTGACAGAGTGAGACTCCAACTCAAGAAAAAGAAAGAAAGAAACCAGAGGCCCTATTCTCCCACTGCAAACTGAATGCTGTGTAAGCTGTGACCATGCTGGGAGAGTAAGGAAGGGTAGAGAGCCCGGGAGATGCTGAGTCTAGTTACCCCTCTCCCCCCATGGGGGCACACCTGCTATTAATTGTAGGCAACAGGGGAGTGAAGATTCTAACATCTTGAGTTTCAACAGCAAAGAGAAACTCCAGTAACAGACCTGCAGTTGCAGAACCCTCCACAAGAGGGAGATCCTCTACCTCAAAGAGATATGCTATAGGTGAGAAATCACTACCACAGGGTTTCTTTGGTGGTGGTGTGATTTTTGTCATTTGTTGTTGTTTCTCTTTTTTTATTGTTTGTTTGTCTATCTTGTTTGTTTGTCTGTTGGTTTGTTTACTCTTTTTTCCCTCCGTTTTCTCTCTCTTTGTTCTTTCTCTGTTTTTTATTCACTTTATTCTTTCCCTTTTCCCCCCCTTCTTTCCTCTCTTTTTTCCTCTTATACCCTATCTTGGACTCAGGGGCTACACAAACATACCCATTGTAAGATCATATTGTGTGGAGATAGACAGTGAGTCCCAGCTGATTCATTCACTAGATAGCAAGCATTGTGACCCATCAATAGGTTCTGAATCCTGAATTCTTGTGGCCCCACTCCCATCCCTTAGTAAGTACTCAGAATTGTAAAGAGATAGCACCACACCAAACCCCCAGTCCTATTTCATAATTGAACAAAGCTGGACCCCAGCTCAGGGAAGGACAGAAGGTAGAGCAAATATCAAAAGTGATTGCTTCTCCATTTCCCATTGAGCAATAGAATTAAAAAGAAAGCTGAGAGAACTGCTACAAATGAAGAAAAACCAATGAAAAATCACTGGTAACCTTCAGAGCCCCAACAAAGAGTCAGTGCCTGAAAGAACAGCTGCTGGGGCCCAAACAATGGCTATCTCTGGGAACAATGGTACCCAGAAGGTACTTACAGTGATCAGAGAATCATTGGATAGAATAAATAAAAATCAAGAAATGCAAGGGCTAAAACTAACTGAAATTGCAACAGAGTTGGACAGACTCAAGAAAGTGTATTTAGAAATAACAGAAATAAAGAACTCCATCCAAGAAATAAATAACAAACTGACAAGCATAGGAAGTGGAACTGACCAAACAGAGGAAAGAATGTCAGAGCTGGAAGGCAAAAACATGGAATTAACCCAATTTATTAAAAATATAGAAAGAAAACTTAAGGGGAAAACAGAAACTTTCCAAGACATGTGTGATTTGATCAAGAAGCCAACCCTACATCTGATTGCAATACCTGAAGTAGAAAGAGAAATGTAAAACACCTTAGAACAAACATTTCATGAGGTCATTCAAGAAAACTTTTCTCATTTGGACAGGGAGACAGCTATGCAAGAACTAGAGAGTCAAAGAACCACTGCAAGACATCTTAGGAGAAGACTAACCCCTAGACACATGGTAATTTGCCTTTAAAAAGAAGGTAAAAAAATTTTAAAAATCCTAAAGGCAGCAAGGGGAAAAGGTCAGACTCCCTACTAGGGAAAGCCAATTGGAATCACTGCAAACTTATCTGCAGAAACACTACAGGTCAGAAGGAATTGGACCCTATTCTTTTATGTTCTCAAAGATAAACAATTTCAATGAAGAATTTCCTATCCAGCCTAGTTAAGCTTCATCAGTGGTGGAGAATTAAAATCCTTTCAAGATATTCAATCCCTAAAAGAATATACTGCTTCCAGACCAGCTTTATAGGCTATACTTAAATAGGTGCTGTGCACAGAAGAAAAAAGAAACAAAATACCATATGCATCACAAGATTACAAACTAACACACATACAACAGAAAGCACAGCACACCTACAAAAATAAACACACATACATATATTAACACAAAAGCTAAAGGAAAACAAAATAGCCTTATAAGAGCCCTATGGTAGGAATACTCTCACATTCCAATAATAGCCTGAACGTGAATAGACTAAATGCAGTATTGAAAAGACATGGAATGGAAAACTGGAAAAAAGAGCACGATCCAACAATATATTTCCTCCAGGAAACACATCTCACTATAAAGGACACTCACAGACACAAAGTTAAAGAATGGAAAACAAATTTTCAGGTGAACAAAACCAAAAGAAGGCAGGTATCATGATCCTAATATCAGAGAAAACAACCTTTAAGCTATCAAAACTTAAAAAAATACAGAAGGACACTATATGATGATAAAAGGTTCAATTCATCAACAAGAAATATCCATCCTAAACATATATTCATCCAACACAGGACCACCAGCTTTTATAAAGCAGTTATGAAGTAAACTAAAAAAATATTGACTCTAACACTATCATAGCTGGAGATTTAAATACCCCACTAACCTTCCCAGATAGATCATTGAGGCAAAAAAAAAAAAATTAACAAGGAGATCCAGAACCTCAACTTGATGCCTGATCAAAAGGACTTAATAGATACCTACAGAAAACACCACCCAACAAACGCACAATATGCATTCTACTTATCACCACATGGAATGTACTCCAAGATCAACCACATTCTTGGCCATTAAATCAAGCATAAACAAATTTCATAAGATCAAATTATGGCCATGCACCTTCTCAGACCACAGTGGAACAAACATAACAGTGAACCAACAAAATTCCTCCCAAACCCATAGACATGTACACTAAACAGTATGGTTCTGAATAACTCCTGAGTGAACACAGAAATCAAAACAGAAATTAAAAGATTTCTGGAAACAAGTGAAAATAAAGACATATCTTACCAAAACCTCTGAGATGCCATGAAAACAGAGGAGAATTTATATCTCTGTGAACACACATCAAGAAAATAGAAAGATCAAAAGATCACAAGTTAACAGTGTAACAAATCACCTAAGGGAGCTGGAAAGGTAAGACCAGCATAACCCTAACTTCAGCAGAAGAATCCAGATCACTAAAATATAAGCCCAAATATGGGACATAGAAGGCAAAAATATCATAGAAAAAAATTTGCAAAACAAAAAGTTTGTTCTTTGAAAGGATAAAGAAGATTGATTGACTAAGAAAAAGAGAAAAGTGCCCAAATAAGCACAATCAGAAATGCAAAAGATGAAGTCACAACTGACCTTGAAGAAATACAAAAGATTATCAGAGATTACTTTGCATACCTGTATGGAAACAAATTTGAAAACCTAAATGACATGGAGGACTTTTTGACATCACACAACCTTCCAAGCTTGAAACAAGAAGACAGTGAGACCCTAACTCGACTAATAACAACCCAGGAAATTGACTCTATCATAAGAAAACCACCTACAAAAAAAAAAATAAGTCTTGGACAAGATGACTTTCCAGTGGAATTCTACAAATCATACAAGGAAGAGTTGATACCAATCCTACTGAAAGTATTCTAGGCAATCAAGAAAGATGGAAATCTCCTCAAATCATTTTATCACATTGATACCCAAACCAGGTAAAGATCCAATAAAGAAGGAGAACTACAGGCCAATATCCCTGATGAACATAGATGCAAAAATTCTTAACAAAATCCTAGCATATTATATCCAACAACGTATCTCAAAAATCATCCACCATGACCAAGTAGGATTCATCCCCAGGATGCAGGGTTGGCTCAACCTCCTCAAGACCATTAACGTAATTAACAAAAAAAGAAAAGATAAAAAGAAATACCTCCGCATTTTTCTAATCAGAGAAGTGAAAAATCTTTATAACAAAAACTACAAAACACTGCTCAAAGATATCCAAGATGACATAAACAAATGGAAATATATTCCATTCTCATGGACTGTAAGAATCAACATGGTTAAGATGTCGATCCTATCAAAGGCAATCTGCAGATTCAACACAATACCCATTAAATTACCAACATCCTTCTTCTCAGATCTGGAAATGACAAGACAGAAATTCATATGGAAACATAAACAACTACAAATAGTCAAATCAATCATCAGCAAAAGAATCAAAGTAAGAGTTATCATACTTCCAGATTTTAAAATTCACTATCAGGCTACAATAATCAAAACAGCCTGGTATTGGTACAAGAACAGGCAGATAGACCAATGGAATAGGATAGAGATTCAGGAAGCAAAACCTCAATTTCTCAACTAGCTCATCTTTGACAAAGCCTCCACTATCAACCACTGAGGAGAGGAGAACCTATTCAGTAAATGGTGTTGGGAAAACTATCTGGCCACATGCAGAAGATTGAAACAGGACCCCTTACCTATCACCAAAACAAAAACCAACTCTAAATGAATCAAAGTCCTAAACATAAAACCTCAAATGATAAGAATCATAGAAAATGCAAGAGACACCCTTACAGAAATTGGAATAGGCAGCCAATTCCTGATCAAAACCCCAAATGTCTACATCATAAGAGATAAAATTGACAAACAAAAACAAACAAACAAACAAAAAACAAAACAAAAAAAGAAAAGAAAAGAAAAGAAATACCTCGGCATCTTCCAAACCAGAAAAATAAAAGTCCTTTACAACAAAAACTACAAAACACTGCTCAAAGAAATCAAATAAGACATAAACAAATGGAAAACGATTCCATGCTCATGGACTGGAAGAATCAACATTGTTTAGATGTCCATCCCAACAAAGGCCATCTACAAATTCAACGCTATACCCATGAAATTACCAACATCATTCTTCTGAAAAGGGACCTCATCAAGCTGAAAAGGTTTGTCAAAGCAAAAGAAACCACTTTTTTTAAAATTGGAATTTCACTCCATCGTCCAGCCTGGAGTGCAGTGGCACACTCACGGTCACCCAGCGCTGACCTGCTGGGTTCCAGCAATCCTTCTGCCTCAATCTTCCAGGTAGCCAGAACTATAGGTGTGTGCCACCTCATGCAGCTCATTTTTTATTTATTGTAGAGATGAGGTCTGGCTAAGTTGCCTGGGCTGGTCTTGAAACCTCGGGCTCAGGCAATTGACTAGCCTCGGTCTCCCAAAGTGCTGGGATTACAGGCTGAGTCACCGAGCCCAGCCAAAAGAAACCATAAAGAAAGTGGAGAGACAGTCACAGAATAAAAAAAAAATTTGCTAACTATAAATCTGATTAAGGCCTAACATCCAGGATATACCAAAAAGGTAAAGTAAAACAAAACAAAAACAAAAACCAAACCACTAATAGCCTTATTAAAAATTGGGCAAAAGATAGGAATAGATGCTTCTCAAAAGAAGACATATGAGCAGCAAACAGATACGTTAAAAAATGGCCAGCCTCACTAATCATCAAAGAAATGCAAATTAAAACCACACTGAGATACTGCCTAACTCCAGTCAGGGTGGCCATCATCAATAACTCAAAAAACAAACAAACATAAAAAAAACAAACAGATGCTGGAGAGGATGTAGGGAAAAGGGAACACTTCTACACTGTTGGTGGGGGTATAAACAATTATCACCTCTGTGGAAAACAGTGTGGTGATTCCTTAAAGATCTCAAAATCAAACTTCCATACAACCCTTCTGGGAATATACCCAGAGGGTATGTTCCATATGATTCCTCCTTCTGAGAATATATCCAGAGGAAATAAAATCATTCCATAAAAATGATACCTGCACATGCATGTTTACTGCAGTATTAGTCACAATAGCAAAAACATGGTACCAACCATGCTGCCCTTCAAAAGCAGACTAGATTTTTTAAAAATGTGGTACATGTACATGATGGAATATTACTCATCCATAAAGAAGGACAAAATCATGGACTTCACAGCAACTTGGATGGGCTTAGAGTCTATAATAATCAGTGATCTATTGCAGAAACAAAGAGCTGAGTACCACATGTTCTCACTCATAAGCAGGACCTGAAATTTGTTGCAATACTATACAGAAGGGATTGGCAGTAGTGGGACACTGCTAGGGGAGGGAGAGCAAATAACATTAATAAGGGTACTTGATCTCGAACCAGAAAAAGTGGGATCCAAAGGAAGGGCCAAACATTACCTGTGCAATGACCACTTATCTACCTAATCCTGAATTGTACCCTGCATCTTTGAAATTAAAAATAAAAGAAGGACTCCATGGAGCAAAGCAAGCAGGCTCCAGTCTGGGAAGTGAGCAGACAGGGCAACAGAGGAGCAGAAGTTGTGGATTCTCTTTCTCATCAGTAACAGGTGAGGAGACATACAAAGGCTAGTAGAAACAAGCTCAATGTCAAATGACTTACACATTAAAGTTTATTGAGAAAGAAAGAGCACAAAGAACTTTAGAAGCTAAAGACAGCAATAGAATGTTGATTTGAAAGTTTACTGAGTAGAAAGTTGACATGAAACCCTCAAGGTTTAGGGAATAACAGGGGTGAATTAAACATGTGTATGTCTGGACAGAAATTGAAAATGCTGGAAAGAGGGATTAATGCATTTTACCAAGAGCAGTGGTGAATGTGTTTGCTTTAGAAAGGAGATTGTAGGTATCTTTTACCAGCATTAAACCAGAGAAGAGCAAAGAGGTGAGAATATAGAGCCACTCTTGAAGTGAAGAAAAGGAATCTTTATTTTCTCAATATAACTTTATTATTGACCATCTAAAGCTATATTTTATGGATACAGGTTTTTACTGTATATAACTCTACTGAGAAAAATAAACAACTCTTCGAAGAGACTATACAATGAAATAAAAACACCAGTAATTGACTTTTTCCCCTCATATTGGGGTATTATGACATTAAATTTTCTCTTGCTTATAAAATATTCCTCTTCCTTGCATCCTTTCATCAACATACATAGGTCTTTCTATTCAAATAAATAAATAACTGAAGTGCTTGTACCCCCTTCTTTTCTTTGGAGCTAACAATCTCACTGACTTCATTGGCTTATTCTCACTGACCCCTTAACCCACTGTACTCTGACTTCCATCTCCAAATCCCCAGAAAAGTACTCTTACATGAGGTCACTCACAACCTGCATCCAAGGGGGTATCCAAAGATGCATCCTCTTGTAACGCACCCTGTCTTTGATCTCATTCTTTCTCGATGGTTCTTCTTCCATCTCTCTGATGGACCTGTGTCATTCTAGTTCATAACTTCTTATTCCATCTGCTCATGAAAGCCAGTATTCCCTAGAGTCTTCTCGTAAGCCATAATCTGAAGCATTCTCTGTGTATTAGGAGCACAATCCAAAAGAAGGAAGTTTACAGAAGAAACAAGTAGTCTAGAAATAAATATTGGAAAAGAAGAAAGAACAGTGTTGGGATGGTGAAAATTTTGGGACCTTTAAATTAAACAAGGTCAGTTTGAAATGAATGAAGATTAAAGATAAAACTCTTACATAAAAACACAGGAAAGCAGGGTGACCCTCAGGGTTACTGTGTGATTGAACTGGAGATTGTGGATAATGCTGAAGAATTCTGTTTGTTTTGACTCAGAAGACCTGAGCAGACTATGTTGCCACAGAGGTTAGTAAGGACCCAAAACTCCCTCTAGTAATGATCCTTTTGTTTTTGAAAAATAGACTTTCTCAAGATGCTCGTGGAAGTTATATTCTGTCTTCCTAGGAAAAAGCATGTATACATGTAGATATGAATTCAAGAAGTTTACAGAATGTTATCCTAAACTTTGGAAAGCTCCAACTTCTGGCATACAGAATGCCCCACACATTAACCAAATTGTTTATACTGTATCCAATTGATTTTTCAGAAAACTGAATTTCATTAATTTTCTTCTAAATACTATCCTGTTCAGCTGCTCTACATTTAGGGCTGAAAGAAAACAGTGATTGTCCTACCAACATATATCTTTTTTTGTGTGAAACTCTGCTATGTTGGATTCAATTCACAGTAGTTCTCAATCCAATTACTTTCTCACAAACAAATACTTTTGGAGAGCTCCCTATATGACTGAAATACTGTTGTGTTATCAAAGAGGGAAAAAAGTATCTTGAATTTTATCTATAATCGATCACTACATATATTTTTTCTTACTCAATAGAAAATGCCTTGGTGTAATATTTGGAAATAATTGGCTTTATTAAGGGTTCCTTCAACACCCATATCTAAGGTAAAAGTGGTCTGGGGTTGACATGTACTTATTTCTATCTCTATAACAAACATTTGTCTAATAACTCATTCAAAAACATTTTTTTAAGTATTCACCAAAATGCCTAGTTCTAAGCCAGATCCTTAAGATAGGACAATGAATAAGAAAAGTCCTTTTTTTCAAAGTGCTGAACCTCTGGGCAGAGATAAACATGTACATAGAGGATAAGGAAATGGTATGGTAATCAGTAATTTTAAACCTTGGCTTCATAATAGAATCATCAGGGAGACTTTTAAAGAAATTATCATGTTGGGCAGACAGGTTCTGGTTTAATTGGTCTGAGGAGGTTTGCGGATGTCAGTATTTATTAACAATAACCAGATAAATGTTGTGTGTAGCCACTGTAATGGAGGAAAATATAAGCACTGTGAGAGCATTTAGGAATCACCAAGGATCTAGAATGAACGACTGGTGAAAGGAAGCCCTGGGCTGATCCATTCAGTGAAGAAGGAATATCCAAATGAAACAGGGAGAAAACTCTCCCAACCAAATGTATTCGTATATGCAAAAACATGAAAATGCACATGTAGTGGGTTTATTCATTACTTCGCTTAACAAATACATATTGAACTTCTTCTATATCTCAGGCACTTTCCAAGGTCCTAGGATCTAGTAATTAGACAAAGCATCACCCCACTCTTATAGAAATTATAGTCTGATGGCAAATACTGACATTATACCATTAACTGCAAAAAAACTGTAAATTCCAATTCTTGTCCGGGTGCAGTGGCTCAGCCTGTAATCCCAGCACTTTGGGAGGCTGAGGCAAGAAGCTTGCCAGGGCCCAGGGGGTCAAGATCAACCTGGGAAACTTGGTGAGACCTCATCTCTACAATAAATAACAAAAATTAGCCGGGCGTGGTAGCATGTGTCTGTAGTTCCAGCTATCTGGAAGACTGAGGCAGAAGGATCGCCTAAGCCTAGCAGATCGAGGCTGTGGTGGCTGTGAGTGTGCCACTGCACTCCAGACTGGGCAACAGAGTGAGACTCCAACTCAATAAATAAATAAATAAATAAATAAATAAATAAAGTTCCAATTCTTAGAAATTCTATAAAGAAGCAGAGGAACTATCAGGGTCTAGTTGGGTCAGACTCAACTCTATGGTGGGACAGGAAGATTTATCTGAACTCATATTTAGGCTGAAACATGAAGAATAGGAAAGAAGTGGTCAATAGAAGTGGGGACGAAATGCAGACAGCTTCTGGCAGAGAGAATAGTTTTGCAAAGCCCTAACTTGGAATTCGCGGTCAGTGGGTGTCTGAAGCACAATGAATCAGGGGAAGGTGGTGGAGGGAGGCGGAGAAGTGTGTTTCCTCAGAGTGGTTAGATTACCCAGGACCTTGTTTGTGACTGTGCTGAGTCCTGAGTATATCACATGACACATCAGTGACACATCTGATTGTGTGTCTCTTGGTAGTTACCATAGTATTTCCACAAATATTTCAGTGTCCTCAATATAGTCCTGTCTTTTTAGGTAATATCCACAGATGCTAATTAAATTGCCCAAGTTTTCACAGCTTAAAATCAATCTGTTGAACCAAGATTAGAACCCGAGCCTGGTGACTCTAAGCCTGAGTATCTATCTATCACACCACAACCAGTATTTTTGTTTATTAGATTATGTATATATATGCAGCTAAGAAAAGATTGTTTTGATAACTCTAGAATCACTTGTCTGGGTCTTATGACACTACAAAGATGTCAGGAATACTTTGTAGTTTGTTATTTGTTTTATAAGAATGATAGAATCAAAAGATGAAGGACAGATTTTTCAAGTCATATCACAGTAGCTAGTCAGAACTGTCTAGATGAAAGGAAGTTATGATGCTAGATCTTTGTTCAGAGGGACATTATTTACTCAATGACTGCTTCTAAAAGGATATGAACACCTAAACGCCTATACCCACATGTAAAAAAAAGAAAGGCCTATTATTGTCCAAATTCTACCTATGAAAGGGAGAATTTTTGTCTTGTCAAACAAAGGTTCTACGGAACTTGTGGAAACTCTTAGGAAGCAGCCAACATATAGAAAGACCTTTGTAACATAGGAAAATATAGGGATTTGCCTTGTCTATTTGTCCAACGCAAGTTGGGTCGGGGGCAGGAGGGTTGTACCTGCCAATCAAAGCTGTCTCCACATGGCACAAGATCATGTTCACTGGTTGCCAGAGTTCTGGTGGGAACAGATCAGGGCCACCAACTCCCGCCAGTGACACTCCCCAAAAGTTTACACAGTGCTTGCTTAAGTGGAAAAGATTCATAGTAGATGTGGGACAAATAGCAACTCAACCTTCTTGTCACATTATCTCACAGTTCAGATTTGGTCAATTTTAATAGTTACCGTCATAATAGGATATAGAGAGAAATATTCTCTATAGATACTACATAGGGACACAATTTGTATTTAAATAAGTAAACTACTAACTTGTCAACCCCAACTAGATACAACTAAATACTAGAAAAAGTAACATCTGATGTCATGTTGAAAATGTCAACTCTATATGCCTATTCTTGTACCATTACCAGGCTGTTTTGGTTACGGTTGCCTTCACAGCCATAAAGTACAAAATTATGACCTTTGCAGCAAATTGGATGGAGTTGGAGACATCATACTAAGTTAACTGTCATGGAAACAAAGAACTGAATGTTGCACATTCTCACTCATAAGTGCGCCTTGACAATTAGTCATGTTAACACAAGGGAGGGATTGGCAGTCATTGGGTACTGCTGGAGAAAGAGGGAAGGAGGAGGGTTGGGTACAGGAGACAACACAAAGTGTCCTTGGTTCATTACCAGGGTTATTATGGGCCAGTTAGAAGCCCAAACTTCACCCGCATGCAGCACACTTATACAGTAAATTCTCATTTGTACCCCACATTCCTCTGATAAAATAAAATTTAAAAAAGAGAAAATGTCAACTCTAACATTTTTTCTTCCTAGAACATAAATTTCCAAACTTATGCTGTATATCTATTCCAGAGAATAGAAGTCAAATAGTTCTGGGTTTAGATGAGCATCTCAATTCCTTGAACACAACCAAAGTCTTTATAAATTCTTGATTGTGGCTGCATGCCCAGAGTGACCGGCCAAGATGCCCTGCTCACAAGCACTTGGGCCATGCCTGGCATCCACTCTCCTTCCTGCCTAAAGGGCGTATGTTCAACCATAAATGTCTGCTCTGTTGTCCACTACCATGTCCACTGCTCAGCAGATCACTCCCATGGTGATTTGCCTTAATGGATTGGGAGATACCAGGCACAGATGGGCAGAAGTGAGGTGTCAGAAGTTCATATATCAAACATATCTGCTCATGTGCCAGTATGTCTGTTACATTAATATGGACATGTCTGTGCCTTCTTGGTTTGATATTATTGGGATATCACCAGATTCACAGGAGGATAAATCTGGAAGTAAACAGGCAGCAGAAAATATAACATCTTTGATAGATCATTAAGTGAATGGCATACCTTCTAACAGCATTATCTTGGGAGGATTTTCTTAAGGAGGAGCTTTATATACAGCTTTCACCATGCAGCAGGGTCCTATTCATGGTGCTAAAAAATATAGTTTTATTCTCCAGTGCCATGGAGACTGTGACCCTTTAGTTCACCTGAAGTTTGATAGTCTTACTGTTGAAAAACTAAAAGTATTTGGTAAATTCAGTCGATGTAAACTTTAACACTTTAGAAGGTATGCTGCACATTTTATGTCAACAGGAAATGATGGCTGTCTGACAATTCATTGATAAAGTTTTATCTACAATTGACTGGTTTCGTTAAGAGGCCTTGTGTAGAAGTATACCAGTATGATTGGAGTAGAAGATAAATATTTACTGTGCCTGATCTTCAAACTTCTGTAATACATGCCAATGACACAAACTAAATAATGTCTCCTTGTGGGAAATTTATGATATTTTAAGTTTTTTTGTTTTTTTTTTTTGTCAGAGTCTCACTTTGTCCCCCAGACTGGAGTGCAGTGACCGCTCCCGGCCACCGCAGCCTCGACCTGCTGGGCTCCGGCGATCCTTCCGCCTCAGCCTTCCGAGTAGCCGGAATCACAGGCATACGCTACCACGCCCAGCTGATTTTTTGATTTATTGTAGAAATGAGGTCTCGCTGCCCAGGCTGGTCTCGAACCCGCAGGCTCAGGCAATCCACTCACCTCAGCCTCCCAAAGGCGCGGGATTACAGGCTGAGCCACCGAGCCCGGCTGATATTTTAAGTTTTTATTCTTGTACTCTTATAATATGATCCAGAATATACTTGTATTAAAATAGGTAAATCAGATAGCTTATTTTTTCTCAAATGTAAATGTGATTTAGCAAAGTAATAAAATATTGCAATCATATTTTTTATTACATCATTTGAAAATGACTAGTATGCTTAATGAAAATTTGTTCAGACATGAATTAGCAGTTAAGACACAAATAATTTATGCATGCTGCTGTGACTTAGTCTATGGATTTATTTTTAAATTGCTTAGTCACCATGCAATGTCTATATTTTATACATGTATTCATATATGCATAATGATTATAATATACAGCAAGAATGAGGTGATATTACATTATTTCTGATAATAGGGATTATGCTGGTAAGTATCAATAAAGAGTTATACTACTCTCTTCAATTTACGGTCTTTTTATTTGGAAACCAGGTTTTTCTTTTCCCTGATATCATTTCTATTTATATTCTTTTCTCTTCCTTCCTAAAAAAAAAAAAAATTCTTCATTTTTTTCATTGCAAGTCAAATATTGTCTTGCCGCCACAGACATCTACTGTTAATACATGCTATAGTTTGACATTCTGAAACTTAGACATATGGTATTTAAAATTGTATTTGTACTTTATAAAGAAACAGGTTTCAGGCATTACCTACAAATTTCTACACTATTTGTTTAAAATAACTATATCTTAGGCCAATTTTAAATATGTTTATTTATTTGAATCTTCATTCTAGATAGAAGGAATTATTCTGTGGTTTTACTTTTCTGTAGGCAACTGAAAGAAGAATTAGATCATATTCCAGTATGTTCTAAAATATTTAAGACTGATCTTAAAAATTAATTTCTAAGATAATTTTGTTACCGTGTATCATTGAGTTTATTTATTTTTTATTTTTTTTACTTTTGCAAAATTTCTTTTAGTGTTTATTGAATCTATTTCCATTTTTGCTGACAATTATTACCTCCCTGTGAAAGTTTCTCAATCATTTTATTGTACCTATTGTTTTTGAGGGAAAAATATATTTCAACTCTATTCTGAACATCTTTTTTTTTTTTTTTTTTTTTTTTTGAGTTGGAGTCACTCTCACTCTGTTGCCCAGACTGGAGTGCAGTGGCTGCTCCTGGCCACCACAGCTTCGACCTGCTGGGCGCCGGCGATCCTTCCGCCTCAGCCTTCCCAGTAGCCAGAATTACAGGCATGCGCTACCACGCCTGGCTGATATTTTTGATTTATTGTAGAGATGAGGTCTCCCTGTCCAGGCGGGTCTCAAACCGCGGGCTCAGGCAATCCACTCACCTCAGCCTCCCAATGGAGCAGGATTACAGGCTGAGCCACGAAGTCCAACCAGAATTTATTTATTAAAAAATAGTGTATTGATTCTTCCATGTCTAAACTTCTGTGACCTCCAAAGTACTTTCCATTTGATGCAATACACCTATTGAGACCTTTCCACTGCTCTAAACAGTCTTTGAATTTGTCAGTTTTGATGCTTTTTATTGCCCCTGCCACTTTTTGATTCACCTCTTCCACATTGGCAAAACGTTTCTTTTTGAGGACTTTTTCATCCAGAGAAACAATAAAAAGTTGCTCAGGTGGAGATCAGGTGAATAGGGAGGGTGGGACACACTGGGGTCATGACATTTTTGGTTTTTGATTAAAAACTGCTGAACACTCAGCGTGATGTGGGCAGGTTTTTTGTGTAAATCACCCATCATAAAAGGGCGAATGCATTGAAAGAATACTGCCCCACCAAAAAAAATTTACCGAAGCCGAATAAAATCCCTTACAACAATGCTAGCTGGTACACTGATGCCTATGAATTCCTCCAACATTTATGTAGCAGGAGAAGCCTATACTACAAGGGGCCCACCTTCCAACAAAAAGATAATTTTCTGTTTTATGGGGTGCCCCTTCATATGTGTGAGGCAAACTACTGTGGAAAATGAGCCGTCCATTTAGATGTTTTGCTTTATTTGTATCTGTCAGTGAACTTATTTGAAATTTTTACTTTAGTCCAAAGATTTTTTAAAGTAGTTTTTTTTTGTGCGATCACAGTGATAACAATCATTTAATTTTAAATAGCCAAAATTAAGAGTAATAAAGACTAATCAAACCCTATACATATGGTGTAGCTACCATACAATTTAATATGTAGCAAAAATGTATGCTTAATTTTTTGTGAATTGCATTAATTTTTCTGCCATATTTCAACTGACCAAAACAGTGTTAACAATGCATCTTTATAAATGAATGCCAATTGATAATGAAAATAATTTAGTGATGGATTACATAAAATGTTACTAATGGAGCCATATGTTTATGTCTTTATTTGAACATTAAAAAAATCATTTGGCTTTTCCTTGAAGAACATACACTGTTGTTTCAGTTATATAAGTTAACAAGATCTTACTGAAAGAAAAGGATATTCCTTTGAAATGTTGTGCTGTAAATTGGGAAAATGTAAATATTTGTTATGGTTGCTACCAATGCTCAATAAAATTGATTCTGAAAAAATTAAACACATGCAAACATATATACATACATAATTATCTCATTTGGTCAGTATTTTTAAGCAACAAAATATTTAAAAGGTGAATTTCTATTTCACTAAAAACAAATCTTTTAAATGTCAAAATATATAAGAATTCCTGTTTCTACTTTTACCATTCTTTTTCCTAGATCTAGTTAAGATTAGCATTCTCCCTGTCCCTCAAGCATGGCTCTTTATGGCCCTGTTATCTCTCTTTTTTTATTTTAAAGATGTGGGTTACAATTCAGGGCTAGGTATACAAATGGTCATTGTACTGATAAAGTTTGGGCCTGACTTTGGTCCCCTCATCATGTGGTTTGAGATCAGATAACCTTATTGATGAAGTGTGCCCCCTTTCCCACTCTGTCCCTGGTAGTTTCCCACTACTGCCAATTCATTTCTTATAGTATTATGATAATTGCTCAGGATCCGCTTAGGAGTGAGAGCATGTGGTACTCAGTTCTTTGTTTCTGTGATAGATCACTGAGTATTCCAGATTTTAACTCCATCTAAGTTGCTGTGAAGTTCATAATTTTGTCCTTCTTTATGGCTATATAATATTACATTGTGTATATGTACTTTTTAAAAAAATACAGTCACTTTTGATGGGTGCACAGTTGGTTCCATGCTTTTGCTATTGCTATCTCTTGAATTACTTATCTAGGTCAGGCTCGGTGGCTCAACCTGTAATCCCAGCACTTTGGGAGGTCAAGGTGAGTGGATTGCCTGAGCCCGTGGGTTTGAGACCCACCTGGGCAATTTGGCGATACCTCGCCTCTACAATAAATCAAAAAAATTAACCGGGCATGGTAGTGCAGGGCTGTAGTTCCAGCTACTTGGAAGACTGAGGCGGAAGGATTGCTAGAGCCCAGCCGGTTGAGGCTCTGGTGGCCGGGAGTGTGCCACTGCACTCTAGTCTGGGTGACAGAGTGAGACTCCAACTCAAAAAATAATAATAATAATTCCTTATCCAATACTTCTTCTGTCGTTTGGTTCTACCTCCTAAAAGTTCACGTATTTAGTTTTAATTTCTTTTTTCCATTCCTACCATTGCCAACAGAGTTCACATACCACCTGAACTATTGTAGATTACTTTGAACTCTTCTCAGAGTTGCATGTTCCCAACTCATCATTAGCACTATAGGCAGGTGAGGTGACCATCTGCCACTATTGCCTGGCACCTTTGGGCCCTGCTTGCAATGTCTGGAGAATCTCCAACATTATGGACCCCATCTTCCTAAGGTAGAACCCAGAAATCTACCTTCTCTAGCTTCTTAATAGCAAAGGCAGAGTCATGAGACCTAGACTTTCTTAATTAGACTTACACATGCTACACTTGGATTCAGAAGTAAATGGGGAAAGAGGCTCCATGTGGATTCCATTTTGCTGGCTACTATAGTGGAAGGACGTCTGGTTCTAGCAAATGAGTCACGGTAGCATCCAGACAACAGCATCTCAGCTGGCCATATTCTGTGAATCCAGTTCTGAACGTGATTTGGGATGCCATTCCTCAACGCAGCCTTAAGCTTAGTTTTTCTGCTCACCCAGGGGTTCCATGAATCACCTAGTATCCTTTCAGGAAGGTCAGCTGCATTTTCTTGCACCTAATAAACCCAGATTAATCTTCTGAAGGGTAATCCTGATCATCTCACTCTCCTTAAACCCCTTTCAGGGCTCCCTGAGGCCTACAGAAAAAAGTCCAGATTTCATGAACCGGTAATTCATGGCCCATTGCTATTTAGGGTCCATTGACTTTTTCAGCCTGTTGCCTTCCATTCTCCCATAGAGACCCTATGATCCAGGCACATCAAAAACATGTAAGGTTTTATATGTGCCATTTTTTCCTCTGGTGCAATACCCCTTGCCTATATGCCTATAACATCCCCACTCCTCTTTCATGGCTCAGCTCCTCCTGGCCTGTATTCCTTACACTCCCTTTGGTGGAGTTATGTTTATGGAAATAGAGTCCAACAGTGGTTTCCAGGGGCTGGGGGAGGGGGGAAATGTGGCGATGTTGATCAAAGTGTACAAACTCTCAGTTATGAATTGAACAAGTTCTGGGAATCTAGTGTACAGAATGGGTAGTGATGAATGTGTTAATCAATTTGATGGTAGTAATCATTATCCATATATGTATTTTAGATTATCATGTACATCTTGAATATATTCAATTTCTATTTGACAATGAAATACTTTAAAATAAAATTAACAGCTGAAAAAATTAAAACAAGTAGTTGAGAAATGGCACATAATTAGAGAATCCCACTCATTTAAAATGAAATGAAATAAAAAGAAAATAAAAACCTGTGATTGCTGATTTTATGTGCCAACTTGACTGAATCACAGGGGGCCAAGATACTTGGTGAAATATTATTCCTTTAGGGGATGGAGGGGCATACCTCATCAACAAGGGTACCTGCAAAATCAGTGTTTGTATACCTAACCCTCAATTGTACCCCACATCTTTATAATAAAAAATAATCGTATTTTTTTTAATTTTAAAGATGTGGGGTACAATTGAGGGTTAGGTATACAAATGTTCATAATGCAGGTACCCTTGTTGATGAGGTGTGCCCCGCACCTTCCCCAGGCAGATTCCCACTACTGCCAATTCCACTTCCCTGCCTCACTCCCGGCAGTTTCCCATTACTGCCATCATTCTCTTATAGTATTACAATAATTATTCATGGTCCACTTATGAGTGAGAACATGTGATACTCAGTTCTTTGTTTCTATGAAAGACCACTCAGTATTATAGACTCTAAGACCACCCAGATTGCTCTGAAGTTCATGATTTTATTCTTTATGGCTGTGTAATATTCCATCGTGTATATGTCACTTTTTTTTTTTATCCTGTCCTCTTTTGATGGGCAGCACGGTTGGTTCATGGTCTTGCTACTGTGAACAGTACTGCGATAAACATACACATCTGTTGTTTTTTGAGTTGTTGATGATGGCCATCCTGACTGGAGTTAGGTGATATCTCGGTACAGTTTTAATTTGCATTTCTTTGATGACTAGTGAGGTTGAGCATTTCTTCATGTTTTTGTTGGCTGCTCATATGTCTTCTTTTGACTGTCTATTCATATCTTTTGCCCACTTTGTAATGGGGCTGTTTGTTTTTATCTTTCCAGCACTTTTGAATTCCTTGTAGATCCTTGATGTTAGGCCTTTGTCAGACAGACAGTTCACAAATATTTTTTCCCAGTCTGTTGTCTGTCTCTCTGCTCTCTTGATGGTTTCTTTGGCTTTTCAGAATCTTGTCAGTTTGATGAGGTCCCATATGTCTATCTTATCTCTTGTGGCATGGGTGCTTGGGGTTTTGATCAGAAATTGGTTGCCAGTTCCAGTTTCCATAAGGGCATCTTCTGCATTTTCTAAGGTTCTTATAGTTTGAGGTTTAACATTTTGGTCTTTGATCCATTTAGAGTTGATTTTTGTGTATGGTGATAGGTAGGGTCCTGTTTCATTCTTCTGCATGCAGTCAGTCAGTTTTCCCAGCACCATTTACTGAACAGGTTCTCCTCTCTCCATTCGTTGGTGGTGGAGGCTTTGTCAAAGATGAGTTGGTTGATAAATTGAAGCTTTGCTTCTGGAATCTGTCAAAAACCTCCTTACACTGACAGAAGGACTTTGACAAAGTCTCAGGGTATAAAATCAATGTGCAAAAGACAGTCACATTTCTATACACCTACAACAAACAAACAGAAACCCAAATAAAAAGCACAATTCTATTCACAATAGCCAGAAAAAAAAAAATCAAATATCTTGAAATCTTCCTAACCAGAGACGTTTCATTGGTCTATATGCCTGTTTCATTGGTCTATATGCCTGTTCTTGTACCAATACCAGGCTGTTTTGATTATTGTAGCTTTACAATAGAGTTTAAAGTCTGGAAGTATGATACCGCCTACTTTGTTTTGTTTTGTTTTGTTTTGGCTGAGGATTGTTTTGGCGATTTGTGGCCATTTATGTTTTCATATGATTTCCTGTATTGTCATTTCCAGGTCTGAGAAGAATGCTGCTGCAATATAATGGGCATTGTATTAAATCTGTAGATTGCCTTGGGTAGGGTGGACATCTTAACAATGTTGATTCTCCCAATCCATGAGCATGGAACATTTTTACATTTGTTTGTGTCGTCCTTGATTTCTTTGAGTAGTGTTTTATAGTTTTCATTGTACAGGTCTTTTGCGTCTCTGGTTAGGAAGATTTCAAGGTATTTGATTTTTTTTTTCTGGCTATTGTGAATGAAATTGTGCTTTTTATTTGGGTTTCTGTTTGTTTGTTGTAGGTGTATAGAAATGTGACTGTCTTTTGCACATTGATTTTTTACCCTGAGACTTTGTCAAAGTCCTTTTGTCAGTATAAGGAGGTTTTTGACAGATTCCCTTCGGTTTTCAAGGTACAGAATCATGTCGTCTGCAAAGAGGAATAACTCGACTTCCTCTTTTCCTATTTGGATAGCAAAACATTATTTCTGACTGTGTCTGTGAGGGTGTTTCAGGATGAGATTAGCATTAGGATCAGAGACTGAGTAAAGCAGATCACCCTCCTCTGTGTGGGTGGGTATCACCTAATCCACTGGGGACCTGAAGGGAACAAAAGAGTGGAGGAAGGATTTGCTTTCTGCCTGACTATTTGAGCTAGGATATTGTCCAGGCTGCTATAACAGAATACTATAGATTGGATGGCTTAAACAACAGAAATTTCTCATACTTCTGGAGGATGGGAAATCTAAGATCAAGGTGCCAGCAAATTCAGTGTCTGGTGAGCACCCATTTTCTGGTTTTTAGAAGGTCATCTTCTCATTGTATTCTCATGTGGTGGAGAGAAGAATGTCTTTTAATAAGGCCACACTTTCATTTATGAGGGCTCCACTCTCATGACCTAATTACCTCCCAAAAGTCTTGCTTCCTAATATGATCACATTGGAAATGAGGAGTTCAACAAATAAATTTTGGGAGCAGGCACAAACATTTGAAACTTAGCGGTACTCCTAGTCTTCAGGCCTCCAGACTTGGATTATAGCTTACATCATCAATTGTCCTGGATTTCAGCTCTTCAGACTCAGTCTGGGACTACTCTACTGGCTTTCCTTAGTCTCCAGCTTACAGATGGCAGATGGCGGAATTTCCCAGCCTTTATAATTTTGTGAACCAATCCATTGCTTGTAATAAATTCTCTCTCTCTCTCTCTCTTTCCCTCTTTCCCTCTCTCTCCCTCCCTCCCCCATATCCCATTGATTCTATTTCTCTGACGAACACTGACTAATACAGTCCTCTTTTAATTCATTTGGAAATTCTTGAATGCTTATTTATTTAAATTATTTTTATGCTTAACCTTCCAAAGCCCTCAATCTTAGCATAATTTATAGAGTCCAGTTGTATTTATGGCCTACTTTTCTTCCAATCTGGCTGTGGGAGCTAGTAAGAGAATTTTTTTTAAAAAAAATCAAGAAGAGTAAGCATAATTGGGTGTTTTTGCTATGAACACAAAAAAAGCAAAATGTTTGGGGTCTTATTGAAGGAACCATGGGAATTGACATAAGGGGAAGTGGTGTCATTGGTGGAGATGGAAACAACCATAGACTAGAAACAAACATAGACTGAATGGCTTAAACAACAGAAATTTCTCATCATTCTGGAGGCTGAGAAGTCCAACATCAAGGTGCCAACAAATTCAGTGTCTGGTGAAGATCCACTTTCTGGCTTTTAGATAGTCATCTTCTCATTGTATTCTCATGTGGTGGAGAGAAGGTAAGGGAATTGAAGTTGCAGAATCCTGCTGATGCTGTAATATATATTAACTCTTTGGAAAGACACACTATGTTTCTGGTCCTGGGTTATCCAGAAGAAATGGTCAGAAGAGAAAACATCAGGCAAAGTCAACATGGTTACTTTTTTTTCTACAAAAGTAGATTATTTTGTTTGATGTGATCTTAATGTATATTATTTATAAGTAATCCTTCAACAACAGGAGTTTAAACAGGAGTAGCCACACACAGAAGGTGAGAGAAAGTATGAATGAGATGCAGCCACCAAAAAGCTGGATGAGAAGGGACCCAAACTGAAATATGAGTTTAACATTCTATAAGATTTTTTAGTAAATGGTGACCTCCTTGGTCCTTGGAAAACATGAGGTTGGTAAAAAGAAAAGAAAGAAATGCTTACTGGCATTTGCAGACTTTGACCTAACTTCAGAGAAATTCCAGTTACCCTGACAGGCAGGTTGAGAGAACTTACAGAGACAGCAAAGTCACCTGTTGTTAGAAAGCACTTAAAGTCATAACAACAGTCAAAATGGACTAAGAAATCCTGTCAGAGGAAAAGATAAGTTCATTAGAATAACAAAGAAAATGATGAAAATTAACTAAAATGAAGACAGAAATTGAGACAACAGTTTTTTTAAAAAATAAAACTTTACATTTAGTGAATCATTTACTGTTGCTTCTTTTCTTTGTCTTTTCATTTACGAAGGCACCTATCCTGTGACAAAGCTGTTGGTCATCCCAGCACCCATCTCCTTGGGCTGCTGAGTCACCTGACATTGGTCCTTCCAGTGGAAGCATGGCTATAGCACGCATAGGGACTCACTACCAGCTGCCCTCATGCTGGCTTCACACTGCAGGTCTGTAGGGTGTGCAGCATATCTCCAACACATGGCTTGTTCATCTTTGAGTTTCTGTGATATTATTTTTGCAGAGTTGCAAAGGGAGCTCCAAAGGAATTCAATGGTCATTTGCAAAGATTGCAGTCTAAAATCACTTGAGTTGAATGTTACAACTGATATGTCAATGATCCCCTTTTCTCCCTTTCCCTTTTTATTTTCTTTAAATTAAGTAACTTGGGTGCTAATGTTTCCTCTTTCTAAAACTGCTGACGGCATGGACATTTCATAGATCACATAATTCAGATTCTTCTACAGGGGTTAGAGTGAAAGCACTGCTCTTAATCTATAGTCAAATTCATTGCTATCTGAGTCTGTCTAACCCTTGAAGTAGCAGAATCCCACAGATGCTATAATAAATATTGACTCTTTGAAAGACACATTGTGTCCTGAGTTATTCAGAAGAAATGGCTGGAAGAGAAAATATCAGGTAAAGTCAGCATGGTTATTTATTTCCTTTAAAAAGTGAATTTTTGCTGATGGGATCTTTTTAGATTAGGAAAAATAGTTTATTTAGAAAGTAGATTGAAGAAAGAGAGGAGGTTCTACATTCTCCAGACTGGGGAGGGGATCAGAGCTTAAAAAAATTATGGCCAGATGTGATCTTAAAGTACATTATTTATAAGTGAGAAATGGTTTTATGCTTAAATTATAATGGGATGTTAAATTACAGCAGGTTGCAGAGATTAGAAAAATACTGTCTTAATGTGAACATGGCTTAAGTCAGCTCTCATTCAAGAAGTTCAGTTGCTCACCTCTGATATGAGAGTTTGAATGAGAACAATAAAAAATTCAACTTCAGTTTGGTCTCTACAGCATTTGTTTAACTCATCGTATTGCTACAATAATAAATATATCTTTAAGTGCATTCCTTAGGTTAACTCATGGTAGATTTGCCTTATATTCCAGAGATAGCTTAGCTACAATATACAATATACAATGCTCCTTTTGGGGGATACAATAAGCCCTCATTTAGAAATGACTTCGATTTTTTTCTTAGTTAGTGGTGATGATTTGTACAATAATGATTTAGCACTTAATAGTTTTCTTCTTTAAACAAAGTAGTATTCTTTGTATATGAAACTTTCTTTTTATCATCATCAAATTTTATGGATACCTCTAGCTCCCTACCTTCCTCATAAGGTAAACTTCATTGTAACATACTAGTTCATCTCATAATTATTTAGTATAGCTCTTTTAAAATGTTGTTCAGTGAACACTTTGGGACCCTAAAACCTTTTCAGAAAAACTGGGAGGTCAAAATTATGTTCATATTTCAAAATGGTGTTATTTGCTTTTTCATCTCTCATTTTTTCACAAAAATACAGTGTAGTTTTCCAGAGACTAAATGACATGTGATATGGCAATAGATTGAATGCAGAATTTAATTCATTTTGGTTTGTAAAGATATTTGTAAAAACCGCCATTAGCTTTCTCCTCTAAGATTTGGTACAAGGCAAGAATGTCCACTCTCATTACTGATATTTAAAATGCCAGAGGAAATCCTAGTCATAAGCATTAGACAAGAAAAATAATTAAAAGGCATTCAAATAAAAAAGAAGAATGGAAATTTCCTCTGTTTTTTTCCGAGGAAATAAATATTCAGAAAATCCTAAAAATTTAACAACAAAAAGCTATTACAACTAATAAATGAATTCAGTAAAGTTGAAAGATACAAAATCAACATGCAAAAAATCAGTTGCATTTCTACACACAAACTGTTAGAAAAGTAAATTAATAAAACAAAACCATTTAAAATAACAACAAAAAGAGTAAAACATGCATAAATAAATTTAATCAAAGAGGAAAAATTTGTACACAAAAAATATAAAACATTGACTAAAGAAATTTAAAAAGACACAAATAAATGGAAAAGCATCCCATATTTATGGATTGTAATGACTAATATTATTAAAATGTTCATATTATCCAAAGTGAGCTATAAATTTAAAGCAATTATTTTCAAAATTCCAATGATATTCTTTAAAGAGATAAGAAAAACGATCCTAAAATACATATGAAACCACAAAAGATCCTGAATAGTTAAAGCAACTTTGTCCAAGATGAACAACAATGGAGGTAATTTTTAAGCCACAGTAACACAAATCAGGATGGCACTGACATAAAACCAGACATATGAGGAGAAAGCTCCCCCCCAACAAAACCTGGAATTTATTTTTTTAATTGTGTATTTATTCTTACATGTTTACTTTCATTATTTTATTTTATTTTTTTAAAAAAAATTTTATTTTAAAATTGTGGGGTACAATTCAGGGTGAGGTATACAAATATTCATTCTGCAGCTACCTTTGTTGAGGAGGTGTGCCTCACCTTCCCCAGGCAGGTTTCCACAACTGCCAATCCCAGCTCCCTACTCCCTCCACACCCCCACAGTTTCCCGCTATTGCCAACCCTTTTCTTATGGTATTACAACAGCTGCTCAAGGTCCACTTATGAGTGAGAACATGTGATACTCTGTTCTTTGTTTCTGTGAAAGATCACTCAGTATTATAGACTCTAAGTCTATCCAGGTTGCTGCACAGTTCATGATTTTGTTCTTCTTTATGGCTGCATAATATTTCATTGTGAATATGTACCACTTTTTAAAAATCCAGTCCTCTTCTGATGGACAACACAGTTGGTTCCATGTTCTTGCTATTGTAAACAATGCTGCAATAAACATACATGTGCAGGTATCTTTTTAATAGATTGATTTGAGTTCTTCCGGGTATATTCGCAGTAGAGGGATTGCAGGGTCATACGGAAGGTTGATTTTTAGAACTTTGAGGAAACACCACACTGTTTTCCACAGAGGCTGTATTAGTTTACACTCCCACCAACAGTGTAGAAGTGTTTCCTTTTCACCACATCCTCTCCAGCTTCTGTTGTTTTTTAAGTTATTGGTGATGACTGATCTTACTGGAGTTAGGTGGTGTCTCAGTGTAGTTTTAATTTGCATTTCTTTGATGACTAGTGGGTCTGAACATTTTTTCATTTATCTGTTGGCTGCTCGTGTGTCTTCTTTTGAGAACTGTTTATTCATATCTTTTGCCCACTTTGTAATGGGGCTGTTTGTTTTTTATCCTTTCCTTGTAGATTTGAGTTCCTTGTAGATCCTAGATGTTAGTCCTTTGAAACCATCAAGAGAGCAGGGAGACAGGCACAGACTGGGAAAAAATATTTGCCAACTCCATTCTTACATGTTTAAACTTTAGCCACTTTCAATGTACTCTCCAGTTGATGCAATAGACCTATCAAGATGATTTTTCTACTGCTCAAAACAGGTTTTGAGCTCATCAATTTTATGTCTTTTAGTACTTTGCCAGTTTTTTGTTTCACTTTTTCCACAGGGGCAAAACATTTCTCTTTGAAGGTTTTTTCATCTGGAGAAACAATAAAAGTCACTGGGGTGAGACTGGTGAATAGGAAGGGTGGGGCACAGGGGTTATGCCAATTTTGGTGAAAAACTGCTAAACACTCATTGCAATGTGGGCAGGTGTGCTCGTAAATCATCCATCATGAAATGGGAAAATGCATTGAGAGAATCTAAAAATAAATAAAATTCACTGAAGCCAAATGCAGCCTCTCATAACATTAGCTAGTCCACTGAAGCCCATGGCTTCCTAGAACATTTACTTAGCAGGAGAAGCCTTGTACTACAAGCCTTGTACTACAAGGGGCACACCCTCCAAAAGATAATTCCTTTTTGGGGGTCCCGCCTCATATACATATTAACCGACAAAATAGAAGAGCTCAGAAAAAAATTCATGGACCTACAGTCATGACACTTTTCCAAATGTGTAAAGAACACACAGTGGAGAAAGAATAGTCTCTTTAGTAAATTATACTGAGCAAATTTGATATTCACATGCAAAATAATGGAATTGGATCCTTACCACATATCATATATAAAAATCAACTCAAAATGGATTCAAGACTTAAGTAGAAGACCTGAAACCACAAAACTACTATAAAGTAACATAGGGAGAATCCTCTTGATATTGGTCTGGGAAATGAGTTTCAGGATATAAAGAACAAACAGCACAGGCAACAGCAGCAACAACAAAAATAGACAAGTGGGGTTGCATCAAACTAAGAAGCTGATGCAAAGCAAGGTGACCTTCGAGAAAGAAAGGCAGTTTATGGAGATGGAAGAAATATTTGCAAACCATATATCCAAAAAGGGTTTGATACACACGTATAAGGAACTCACACAACTCCACAACTTGATAGCAAACAATAAAAACAAAATACAGATAACCCTGTTTTAAAATGGGCAAAGGAAATGAGATAAACTTTTCTCAAAAGAAAACATATAAATGGTCAATAGGCAGTATAAAGAAAAAGGTGCTCAGCATCAGTAATCACCAGGAGCATGCAAATCAAAAGCACAATGAGATGACCACTTATGTACCTAACCCTGAATTATAACCCATATCTTTAAAATAAAAATTAATTGATTAATTAATAAAAACACAATGAGATATAACCTCACACCTGTTAGAAAGGCTAGTATATTTAAAGAAACTTCAAATAACAAATACTGGCTAGGATGTGGAGAAAAGGGAACACTCTTGGTGGCAATGTAAATTGGTACTGTCATTACAGAAAAATGACTGTATCGAATTTCTTCAAAAAATTAAAAATAAAACTACCATATGATTCAGCAACCCAGCCGCTGGGTATATATATCCAAAGGAAACAAAATCAGTATCTTGAAGAGATCTCTGCACTCACACGTTCATGTTAGCATTATTCACACAGCCTACATGCCCACTGATAGTTGAATGGATAACAAAATTGTGGTACATATATACAATTAAATATTATTCAGTCTTGAAAAGGAAGGAAATTCTGCTGTTTATGATGACATGGATGAACCGGAGGACATTATGTTAGGTGAAATAAGCCAGGCACAGATAAATACTGCGTGTTCTCACTTATAGGTGGAATCTAAAATAGTCAAACTCACAGAAGTAGAGAGTAGAATGGGGTTGCTAGGGGCTGGGGGAGGGGAAATAGGGGGATATTGGTCAAGGGGTACAAGATTTCAGTTATGCAAGATGAATAATTTCTGCACATCTAACATGCAGCAATGTGATTATAGTTAACAATTGTAGACTTGATATTTGCTGAAAGGATAGATCTTAAGTGATATCACCACAAAAAAAGAGAAAGTAAAGAAAATTGTAACTGTGAGGTGATAGGTCTTAATTAGCTTAATTGTGGCAATTATTTCACAATGTATATGGATGTCAAAACATCAAGTTGTACACCTTACATATATACACGTTTTATTTGATAATTGTATCTCAGTAAATCTGGAACAAAAAATAGTGCCATAGTCCTCATGTTATTTTGGAGAGTAAATTTATGTTTTCAAAAATGTGTTATTTATGATAATATGTAATGTAGTTACTAGTTTTAAGAAATTGCAAAACATTAAATTTTTTCCCATTTTATATTTTTTATTGCCTCTCTTTTATTATTTTCTTTTCTTATCATTTTATATTCTAATAAAGTATTATAAAACAGTTTTCAGCTAAGAGTGTAGAGGGGACCAGAGACTAAATGTTTGATAACTGCTGATCACATGTTATTTACTTTGTTAAAAACTTCACATTTATTGTGTAATTTTGAGTCATTTTATCTTTTATTAAATTAAGACACAATTCACATACTATAATATTCATCCCCTTAATCTGTACAATTCAAATGTTCTTAGTATATTCACAAAGGTATAGAGTCATCGCCACTATCTGAAGTCAGAATATTTCAAAACCTAGAAAGAAACTGTGCCCATCAGCAGTTAACTCCCATTCTCACCTTTCTCCAGTCCTTGGCAACTGCTTATAAACTTTCTGTCTCTATGAATTTGCTTATTCTGGACATTTCATATAACCATACCATATGTGGCCTTGTGTCTGGTCTGTCACAGCACAATGTTTTCAAGATTCATTCCTGTTTTAGCATGTATCAGAATTCCATTCTTTTTTATGACTGAATAATTTTCCATTGTACAGATATATCACATTTTATTTACCCATTCATCAATTGATGGACTTTGAATTGTTTTTAGTTTTTGAAGCTATTATGAAAAATGCAACTATGAAATTAATGTATAAGTTTTTGTGTGCAGATAGGTTTCCATTTCCCTTATTTCCCTTGGGTATATACTTAAGAGTGGAACTTCTGGGTCATATGGCAATTTTATGTTTAACTTTTGAGAAACTGCCAAACTATTTTCCAAAAAGGCTGCACAATTTTTGTTCCCACCAGCAATGTATGCGGATTCAATTCCTCTGCATCCTTAGCAACAAGTGTTATGTTTGTTTTGTTTTTCACTATAGCCATCCTAGTGAGTATGAAGTGGTATCTCATTGTGATTTATATTTGAGTTCCCTGTAGGCGAGTAATCTTGAGAATCTTTTCTTGAGCTTATTGGCAATTTGTGTATCTTCTTTACAGAAATGTGTATTCAAATCCTTGACCTAAATTTTAAAAAATTTATCTTTTATTGTTAAGTTGGAATAGTTTACATATATGTTATAGATACAAACCCTTATCTTATATGTGATTTGCAAATATTTTCTCTAATTATTTAGGTTGTCTTTCTTGACTGTGTCCTTGAAGCACAAAATTTTTAAATTTTAATAGGCCAATTTGTTTAGCTTTTCTTTGGTTACTTATGGTTTGGGATCATATCTTTAAAAAGGCCAGATTCAAGGTTACAAAGATGTTTCTTCTATGAGTTTCATAGTTTTATCACTTACTTTTAGGTCTTTGATCCATTGTGAGTTAATTTTTGTATATAATGTGAGGCAAGAGTTCAACTTCATTTTTTCTGCATGTGACTATCTGGTTATCCCAGCACTATTTGTTGAAAAGACTACTAATTCTTCCATTGAATTGTCTTGGTACTCCTAGCAGAGCAATTTTACTTTTGTCCCAATTTTTCTTGCTTCAAGTTAATCTTGACTAATTGTGTCTTTTGCCCAAGTTCAAAGTGCACATTCCCAGACAAAGAAGTAGCTGCCAGGTAATTAGAAAAGACATGTGGCAAGAAGTCAATTCTGGGATACAGTTTAACTCAATGTTCATGAAACATCTTCCAGGATAAATGATCACATCAATCCACTTGCCTTAGCCTCCCAAAGTGTTGGAATTACAGGCTGAGCCCCCGAGCCCGATTGTAGACTGGATTTCTTAAGGCCCTATCAGTGGGTTGTGCCAAAAACTGTTTTATGCAGCAAATTCCTTGACTACTTGTTTGGATTAACTTTAGGTAGTTTTAAAAAATATTTTTAATGCTTTTTTTTTCATTTTTAGGAGAAGTGTAGCCTCACAGGTTAGACAACGCCCCAAATTTTTGAGAATTTTACATTTACTTAAATAGAAAATTTAAGTTATGTAATGAAAATATATTTTTGAATATATATTAGTCTTAGAAATTCAAAATATATAAACTGAAAGAGATGTGAAATAATGCAATGTAAATCTTTGATTTTTAAAAGAAGAATACTGAAGCCTATACTGCTAAATTTATCTGGAGATACAGAAAAGTAATCATGCAGTGAGGAAAATGGTAGCTTATAGTTAAGTTCTTGAAATAATTAGAAATTTTAAACTTGTAATAACTTTCCAAGTAAAATACATATTTGGAGAAACTATCTCAGTCAACAACTTAAGTGCTTCTACCAATATGAAAGACTTAACCTGTCAGCTACCATGAGCATATACCAGGTAAGCCAACAGAAACCAGCCAGCTGGGTTAAGATGAAAAGAGCTACCATGAAGCTGTCAGACCAAGGGAGCATGACAATAAGAGACAAAAATTCAGCAATAGTTTTTATGAAAATACGGGATGGGCAATAGGAGATAGCTGCCATGAATGTTTTAGGTATGGAGGGGATCTTGAAGTTGAGAAGCATTAAATTAAAACTAATAATAAATTAAATTAAATCTCAAATATGTGCCATAATTTGGGCAAAGATATGCAAAGAAGGATCATATTTTTCTTTAAAAGGGGAAATAAAGTAGCCGAGCTCAGTGGCTCAGTCTGTAATCCCGTGCTTTGGGAGGCTGAGGTGAGTGGATTGCCTGAGCCTGCAGGTTCGAGACCCACCTGGGCAACTTGGCGAGACATCATCTCTACAATAAGTCAAAAAATTAGCTGGGCGTGGTAGCACATGCCTGTAGTTCCAGCTACTTGGAAAGCTGAGGCGGAAGGCTGGCTGGAGCCTGGCAGGTCGAGGCTGCTGTGGCCAGGAGCGGCCACTGCACTCCAGTCTGGGTGACAGAGTGAGACTCCAACTCAAAACAAAAAGGGGGTGGGATAAAGTTGGCCAACCCAACTCCCATTTTTTTAAGCAATAGTTTGGATGATAAGTACGATCCTTGGTGTTGTATGCATTTATTCACTCTCTCTGGGTAGAACTGCAATGTGTCAAGGCAGAGCACCTCTAATCCCTGCCCAATTGTTTTATCAGAATCGAATAACTTCCAAATGGACAGAAGCAGAACAATGCAGGTTATGGAGGTGGGGTAAGCGCATGACAACGTAGCAGCCACACTGACCCATAAAGGCATAGCAAGAAAGTGTGCAAGGATGTTTTCACCCACATTCAGGCTTTCTCTGTTTACAGCTTCTTTGATATACTTAGATGATGGTTTTGAGGTACTCAATCGATTTCTTCAGAATTGGAGTTAGTGGTAGCTATTTGCATATTCTGAAAAAAGTAGACTCAGCTTTGGTTGTCAAAGTTGTTTTAAACTGTAGGCTTTTTTTGTTTTTGTTTTTGTTTTGTCTTTAGAAGTCTTATAGAAGGTAACTGAGTGTCAGGTTGCTAGCTAGGTGCTTTCTAAATTCTATTTTCTTTAATTAAAGTTCTACAATCTTTCCATGTGAGATATGAGCAAAGAAGATATTCTCTCTTTCTACTGTCTCTTCCTACTGTCAAAGTTGGTAAAGAAAGTGAATATCATAATGAGGATAACAGTAGGAGAGAGACATCAGAGCAAGTGACTGGCTTTTGACATTTAAAATTTGTGTCAAGCATAGTAGAACAGGCTGGTTATGGTGGCTCATACCTGTAATCCCAAGCACTTTGAGAGGCTGAGGCAAGATGATTGTTGGAGACTAGGAGTTTGAGACCAGAATGGGAAACATAGCAAGACCTTGTCTCTACAAAAAAATATTTTAAAAAATTACCCATGCCTGGTAATAGTGCACACCTGTAGTCCCAGCTACTCAAGAGGCTGAGGTGGGAGGATCACCTGAGCTAGGAGGTTGAGGCTTTGGTGAGCTGTGATTATGCCCCTGCACTCCACCCTGGGTGACAGACTGAGACTCCAACTCAAAAAGCATATAGAATAGAGTTAACATTGGCTAAAAATCAGAAAGTTGAGATCTCAAACCAGCCTGCTAATTGGGGGAGGATCTTTAAACTTATAACAAAATATCATCAGAAACAAAATATCAGAAAGAAGCTTTTCAGTAGATTTCCTGGGAGAATAAAGTCAATATCAGTCTGGGAATCTGATTGAATATTTAATTAAATAAAATCAATTAATAATATTTCTACCACATGTTATCTCTAAAAACATTTAAAAGAGTTCAAAAGGTGAATGCAATGTTGGATAAAAGAAATGAAAAATAAATGATGAGAATTAAAGTAGAGGGGGAAAAGGGTAGAAAAGATATGAAACCAGAAGTGAAGTCTCAGATGCAGGCAACAAGGTTTTTCATATGAGCTGGAGACTGGCCAAATTTTCCTTCTCAGATTTCAGGCAACCAGTTTAAAAATAATATTTATTTATTTATTTATCATAGTTATGGAGTACAAGTGAGGATTTACTACATAGGTAGGCTGCATGCAGGTGAAGTTTGGACTTCTAGCTGACCTTCAGACCTTCAGTAGTGGATCAGGTACGTTTTCTGTTGTTAGTGTTTCTCATTTTCATCCTCCCTCCCTCCCCTGGCAGTGCCCAGACTGCTGATCCCACCCTTGTGTTAATGTGACTAGTGGTAAAGATCCACTTATGAGCGAGAGCATCAGGCCGTCAATGTGATAAGGAAATTCACCCAATGCGTGATTCACAATTTACCCAGAAAAACCTCCAGAAGTTAAACAGGGTCCCTTATCTCTGTAGGTCTTCCAATAACGGGAACTTTATAAATAGAGTGAGTAGTCTTCTCAATGACACCCACACAGCAAACCCAAAGTCAGGTTTCATATAACTGTTTTGAATGTCACCATTCTAAATACTTTGTGTATTTTGCCATTTAATATCCAAACAAACTTATGAGGTCAATCTGTTTCTGTCTCTATTTGAAGGGAAGAAAACTGGGGCAGAGAGAGGGTAGATAATTTGTGCCAGGTGCCACATTCAGTAAATAGTGAAGGTGGCATTCAAACCCATATATTCTAGTTTCAGAACTTAACATCTTTCAAAGAGAGTTAATGGACATTTCTCCAAATTACTCAGGAAATGAAATTTTAACTGAGAGCAATGAGAGAATGTCCAGAGAAATAGCACTGCAGTGTTGTGGCTTAATTCATGAAATAATAGAGATTCTCAAACTTCAGTGTATACAACAATCACCTCCACGGTCAAAAAGCTGCACAGGTGATTTTAATTCAGGTAAACTGCTTAAGTGGTTCCCTAACATTAAAATGAATTGCAATCACCTGGAAGACTTGTTAAACTAGCGATTTCTGTCCTCCTGACCCCTCCTTCCAGTTTCTGGCTCAATAGGCCTCATAGGTCCTGACATATACATTACTGGCAAGTTGTCAGGTAATGTTGATGCTTTTGGTCCTAGGACCACAGTCTTGAATAATCATCACTGATCATTTCCTTTAAGGGATTAAGTATTGATTGACAGAAACTGAGTTAAAAATTTTATTTTCTGAGAAATATCTATAGTTTCTTATGTTATTGGAATATAAGTTGATACTGAGATCTCTCTATATGGCTGTTGTTGAATCTGCCTTGTACATAACATTCCTATAGGGGAAAAGAGAAGGAAGAGTGACTGGGAGGAGTCATATTAGTGGTTTCCAATACCACTAGGCTTATACTAATTCCACATGTATTTTTCTAGGTGTTTGATTACAGAGTCATCAATACATTCACACGTGGTTAGTACTGATGCCATTTCCTTTCTAGAAAATATATTTCTAACTCTTGAGTAATTATTTAAAGATAATCCCTCTTTCTTTGGAGATATTGATGATACAGTAATTATAATTACTAACTCTTACCCAGGCAAATATTTCTAAGAATAGAGAAAGAATTGATTGGTGAAACTGAAAGAAATTTATGCTTTAGAAAAAAACTTTGAATGTCCCTGTTGGCATTTATGCTAGTCAATGAGTGGAAGGCTAGACAGAATCAGATGTATAACATATTTCTGGAAGGTGTATTTGAAGTATTTTATAACAAATGTGGACTCGTGCTCCAAGACAGGAGACAGGTAAATACTATCCTATTGTCAAAGAGGTAAATAAAAGTCATTGGACTAGCTGTATATCAGTGAGTTGAGTGTCAATCTTGAACCAGATTCTATAATGAACTACTAAAAAGAAACAATTCAATGAACCAATGTTAATAATAGTCCCCCAAACCTGCTTTCTAACGCAGTTGTGCCAACTATGAAGGAAGGTGTTTGAAGATGGGAACCCGTTGAATATATTGTCACTGATTTTAGATAAAAATATGGAGGTCACTGTTATTAAATATGTTTATAGCATGCATGTAATGAATGACAGAAGTCATGGTAATTTAATGCATATCTACACTTCTAAAAAGATGGAAATTGGAAAAATGTACCATATTTATCACTATGACAAGGTAGAGATCACTTAGTTGTAGCACATAGAAAAAATATTTTTAGTGTGTATTAGATAACAAGTTCAAAATGTTTCCACAGTGCAAAAAACCTCATTCAATATCTCCTGCATTGCTATGAGAACCACATTCAGAAGCAAGGGGGCAGCCATCTAGTTCTACTCCTCACAAACAAACAGAATCTAAATTAGAACACTCAGGAACCCAGCCAGTGATACAGAGATGAGTGCCTAGGATAGTGAAGAGAGTTAACATTTAAGAAATGAGGACTGAAGAACAGTTAAGGCAACTGGAAAAGAAAAGACTTAAACTGTAGGAAGGCTGTCATACAGAAGAGGAGCTAAAGTATTTTCCTTCAAAAGATCCAAAAAGCAGAATTAAAACAGTAGATGAAACTGTAGGAAGACAAAATTTGTCTCAATGTCAGAATGAAAAGGAAACAGGAAAAGACGTGTTTAAATATGGAATGAGGGATGAGTCATCCATCAGTAGAAATGTTCAAGAAGAGGCTGAGAAAGAATGAACTCTATGGCATGGGTATTTCATGAAGACCAATTTTCCAAATTTTCCAAACCATAAGTACTATGATTCTTAAAAACTCCAGAAAGCCACATTAGGCCAAGATTTTTGCCATGAGAATTCATAAATTGTTTTAGGGACTATGAAAATAGAGATTGTTATGCAAAATAACAGGAGCAGTCTGAATTGACTTCCCTTCAATTGTATTTGTCTTATGCTCTACTAAGTCACTTGGTAGCTTTAGTGACTTCATTTTTAAAAACTCCTCCCAGAAATCAAGCTACTCCTCACCACTATTATCTGTTTATTCAGGCCAAAGTATAAATTAAGCTGTGTATCCATGGTCAGTCAATTATTTTGGTTTATCTGTGTAATACGATAAGTTAAAAAGAAAATATTGTTCTGGAAAAATGTGTCTTTGTGGATAAATGATAACAAAAAAGGATAAAATGTAAGCAAAAAGAACTTTTCAGAATAAATGTTGATATGTTTCTTCATGAGGTTATAAGGCACATGTTTCCTTTAAACACTAAATTTTCTTTAGAAGGATCCATTTTGAACCAAAACCACCAACCCCAACTAATAAAAGAAGCCAAGTATTGAAGAGCAGTGAATACTGTAGCTATGCCAACAGAAAATTGCTGCAAGAGGGCAGCCTGGCTAACTTCCAATATTCATGTTAATAACATATTGTCAGTTATTCTACACTTAGGTAAAAAAATAATTTCCAAAGAAGGTCAGGTTGACAGCAAACTGGATTGTGTCAATGCCACTTACTACACTTAAAATGAATTCACCACTAGGAGTTTTGTTAACACTTTATCTTTTTCATTGTTATCAGGGATAGGAGATTTTCTAAGGAGACAATATTTTTGGTGGTAAAAATTATGGGAGAAATATCAGGTTTTTCTTTTGAGAGAGGAAAATGGACACATTTGGCTGTGAGCTGCAGTGAATTTGTAGCAGAACTGAGATGACCAGGGGAACATGTTTACCTCACAAATTTCTATTAACTAGTCTCTCTAGCTATACTCAAAAGTCGTTTCTGATGGACGAGTCTGAACTCTATGGACACATGATTTGATGGGAAGAGTGGACTCTTGGATCAACACTTAAAACTATCCTACTATAGGGAGTTCTATATGATCTATTTCTATGGATTTCCATTTCTAAGAGGCCCAGAATCACAGTAGTCATCACCCATGAGCTGACTTAATAAATGCCATATCCAGGAGGCCTGGGTTCACCTGTGAGTACTCTAAAAGCTCTCACAATGATTACAACACAGTTGCATGTGTCAAGACTTCTGGAATGTGACCACTACACAAGATGGCTGGGCAGAGGCATAAGGGTCAAGAAGCAAAAGAGCTAGTGTTTGAGACTTCTGAGGGAAGCTTTATTCAACTTTCCTTTTCTGACAATATGCTAAGTGTTCTGGAATCTCTTTTCTTCTCTTCCCTTCTTTCCTATGTCCCCATCTCCCTCTTCCCATCCTTGAATTTTCCCCTTTCATTTCCCAGTGACTCAGGATAAAAGTGTGGTGTGGCTAAATGTTAGAAACTGTCAGCTGGGCTCCGTGGCTCAGCCTGTAATCCCACGCCTTTGGGAAGCTGAGGTGAGTGGATTGCCTAGGTTGGAGACCCGCCTGGGCAGGCGAGACCTCATCTCTACAATAAATAAAAAATAAATTAGCCGGGCGTGGTAGTGTGTGCCTGTAGTTCCAGCTACTTGGAAAGTTGAGGTGGAAGGATCGCGGGAATCTAGCAGGTTGAGGCTGCGGTGGCCGGGAGCGCCTACTGCACTCCAGTCTGGGCGACAGTGAGACTCTGACTCAAAAAAAAAAAGAAACTGTCTTCTCTTCTCTTCCCTTCTTTCTTACATTCCCTCTTTGAATTCCTGCATTTTCCCCTTTCATCTCCCAAAGAATTCAAGACAAAAATGTGGTAAGCATTGGTCAAGAAAAGCTACTCCTCCCCACTCTGGTGGAGGTTCTGACCAATTGTGTTTTGTCTTCAGTGCCGGCTTCTGGCAGCCACTGTTTTTGCTTCTCTTTTGGAATTTGCTTTGCTTCACCTTTCAGGTCACAGTTCAGTCTTCCTCTATTCAGTCAGTCATTTACTTCATTACACTGAAAGAATAATCATTAAAGTTGTGGCTAATAATAATGCTAATTTAAGTGTTGAGGGATTTGTGTATGAACTAAAGTCTCCAGGGTAGATTATTCTACCATAGACAATGATTTTATTCTTTATTTTAGGGAATGAAAGTAAAAACTGATAAAGTTAATTGACATGGGCCTATAAATTTTACTACATACATTATTTTCATGTTTTTCTTTCTTCAAGAAGATTTATAATCTTATGGAATAAAGAGGTGAACATGAAGAAATGTAAAACATTAAAAAGTGCCAAGGTAAATGAGTACTGAATGCTAATTAGGGAAAAATGTCATCTCAGTTTTCATAGTATCTAAAAATGTTTGTAGGCTCAGTTCACATATGACCCTCAAGTAATACCCTTTTCACAGTGCAGTGCTTAGAAGTTATGGAATATTGAAGTGCCATAAGAGATAAGATTGACAAGTGGGACCTCATTAAATTGACAAGCTTCTGCAAAGTCAAAGAAACTATCAAGAGAGCAGGGAAACAGCCCACAGACTGGGAAAAAGCATTTGCCAACTCCATGTCTGACAAGGCCTAACATCAAGGATCTACAAGGAACTCAAACATGCTGAAAAGAAAAAAACAAACAGCCCCATTCAAAAGTGGGTAAAAGACATGAAAGATATGTCTCAAAAGAAGACATAAGAGCAACCAATAGATATATGAAAAAATGTTCAGCCTTGCTAGTCATCAAGGAGATGCAAATGAAAACTACACTGAGATACCTCCTAACTCCAGTCAGAATGGCTATCATCAATAACTCAAAAAATAACAGATGCTGGAGAGGATGTGGTGAAAAGGGAACACTTCTACATGTTGGTGGGTGTGCAAACTAGTTCAGCCTCTGTGGAAATCAGTGTGGTAATTCCTTAAAGTTCTAAAAATCGACCTTCCATGTGACCCCGCAGTCCCCCTACTGGGAATATACCTTCAGACTTCATTCCCCCTACTGGGAATATACCCGGAAGAACTCAGGTCACTCTATAAAAAAGATACTTGCACATGTATGTTTATCGCAGCATTGTTCACAATAGCAAGAACATGGAACCAACCATGCTGCCCATCAAAAGAGGACTGGATTAAAAAATGTGGTACGTATATACAATGGAATACTACACAGTCATAAAGAAGAACAAAATCGTGAACTCTGCAGCAACCTGGATGGAATTAGAGTTTATAATACTGAGTGATCTCTCACAGAAACAAAGAGCTGAGTATCACATGTTCTCACTCATAAGTGGACCTTGAACAACTACTGTATTACTATAAGAAAAGGATTGAAAGTGGTGGGAAACTGAGGGGAGGTGGGTGAGAGGGTGAGGAGGTGGGATTGACAGTAGTTGATATCTGCCTGGGGAAGGGGGGGCACACCTCATCCATAAGGGTACCTGCGCAGTGAATCAGTGAATATTTGTGTACCTGGCCCTGAATTGTACCCCACAATTTTAAATAAGTATTAAAAGAGGGGGAAAAAAAGAAGTTATGAAATGTATGAAGTTAACCAGAATATATAAGTAAGGGTGCACTATGAGTAAGTTACCTAATTAGGGGCTACTCAAGGCCTAAGAACAGATGAATGTCAGGGGAAAATCTGGCTTACAATTTTTGACCAACAGTCTCAAAAATGGCCATCAACTAAAACTGACATACTCTTTGAACATAAAAAGCTCTAAAAATGAATGAAAATAGGAACACTTTGAAGCAAATGCACTGTCTTTTTTTATACGTCTTATCACCAACATGGTAAAAGTATACACTGAGCATACATTACTTTTTCATGAAAGTGTCTATGAACACATTTGCAATGGAGAACATATTTTCTAGCGAAAAGCCATATCTCTTTGTAAACTTCAATACTCTATTGATAAATTCTTCATGTAAACCATACAGGTTGGTAAAGAAGTGAATGGGTTTCTATTTTTCTATATTCATAGGGAACTTTAAACTATTCACTGAGTATTTACTTATATCCAACACTTTGCTAGAGACATAAGGAATACAAGCAAAGTAAATTAATGATCCTTGTATTTAAAGACTTAAGGTTTGCATGCATTATTAAAATAGTAAGTAAAGTCAGTCAACTCATAGGCCAAAATATATCTTACAAATACTAAATCAGTGATTCTCGTGTTTTAGTGTACATAAAAATGATGTAGGTGTCAACCAAATCTTAAGTTGTCAAGCCACCTTTTGATCCAGCAGGACAGGGAATCTACATTTTTGTCAGACACCTAAATTATTTGAAAAGAGTTGGCCCAAGGAGCACTCTGGGTGGGTGCATAGAAAATCAGGGATCAGGTATTTGAGCAAGGACAGAAATGGTCAGAATGAACTTATAGAAGGTAGCAGATTTGAGATGAGTCCATGTGGTCAAACTTCAATAATAAGGGGCATTTAAAACAGCAAAGAGTAGGATATTCTTGGAAGAGGGAAAGGCCACACACAAATTTGGAAGTAAACATGTATAAGAAAGAAACAGCGAGGAAATAGGCCTATGAGAAGCACATAGGGTAGGAGGGTATCATAAAAATTAGTTTCAAATTCCATTATGTTGATTGTCTACACAACTTAAGCATCTTGGACAATCTAACTTCATTAATACAGATAAGAAACCCTTCTTTCCCTCTGTGCTTGAACTCAAGTTTTACATAATTTACGACAACTCATAGGCTCAATTGCAAACCCCAAAACTACAATCTCTTAACTGACCAAACCAGATGACTATGTATAAATTCTAGATTTGATGATTTAGTGCTTAGTGACAAATGGAGAGTCATTATTGTAGACACACAACGTAGTACAACAAACATTGTCTTAGGAGCCACACAAAAACTAGATTCAAACCATTGTTATAACACTTAGTTCCTGGAACGCTTTACTTGATCTCTTTGAATTTCAGTTTCCAAATCTATAAAATATAAAAATAATAGCAATACATACATGCATACTTTATACTGAATTTTGAAGATTAAATGAGGTGACAAATATAAACTTCCTGACACATAGATGCTAATGATGAATGAGTGAACAATATTTGTAAATTTTTTATATTAGTAAAGAACATGTTTTAAATGGATTGATTCATAATTATATAATGGTGTGATTCAACTTAGATACAGCATAAAAAATTATAATATAGTACAAGACATTTATGTTTTTCTGTACAAAGAGGTGGAATTTGAAAATTGTGACTAATTTTTCCTAGACATAGAACTGGTTAGCAATGTGATGGATCTGAAGGATACCTTAAGATGTGTTCCTGGGGGCCCCAATGTCTCCCTTAAAGTTTATTCTCTAATGACTCTTGCAGGGACATTAATCTCATGTCAATCACTCACGTTTAGTGTGAATTATGTGTTCAGATCATTTATCTTCTCTGAGGAACAAGAAATTGAAGGTAAAGAGAAGGTTGGACCATTTTGAAGTAATGAACACTCATTGAAGACTGAGATGACTAGGAGCGCAAGCTATGCCAGGAGGGTCCTGGGAGCCTTCTTCTGGTGAGAAATGGATACCTGAAGAGAGAAAATAGGGCACAGGATGGACTCACTGACAAATATCAAGTGATTTCCCTTAGCCTCTGTCTGGTTTAAGTGACACTGTTCCCTGTATGTAGGCCCTCATTTCCATGAAATGTCACACAAATGACTTTTCGTTTTTTGGTGTCATCTCACAAAGTAAAATTCTCTAAGATGAGAAAGTGAGGTTCAAATGATCTCACCAGGTGGCCTAAGGAAATCTGAGAACAGAAATGATTCCTTCAAAAGATACTGAAAAAGAAATACACAATGAAATGTAGAATTGTAGAGGGTGTTAATAGAAAATAAAGCATTGCAACTGGTTTGAATAAATCAGTTCCTTTAATTTTTTAACACTATTTATTATTACTACTTATTTATCATTACTCACTATTATTATTTATAATTACGCTTTCTGTCTTTTATCTAAGAAATTCAAGATATAATGTGCCTTTTTGGTATGGAAAAACTTTAGTTTACTGTTCTGATTTTCTTGAGTCATTATAGGTAATATATATTTAGAAACTTAGATTTTTTAAAGAGAAGAATATGCTTTCTTATTTACATTAATACAGTGAGTATTTGTGAAAGAATTATTTTCCTTAATGGGAAAAGGAAAATCAGACTTCATTATTATGGAATTAGAAATGAGATCTAAATGCTAACCATAGATTACATAAGAATGAGGCTACTTGTGTTGAGACATTTACGATAAATTATAGAAGTGCTAAGAATGTGCTTTCCTTGTGTTTAAAGCTAAGTGCATAGTAGTTGTTGATGTGAGGTTTACTAGATTATTAATTCAAAATACAATGTGAAACAAACCAGAGTCCCTAGCTCCAAGAATTTTCTCTTTTTTAAAGTTGTAATTTTAAAGATGTGAAGTACAATTCAGGGTTAGGTATACAAATGTTCATTATGGAGGTACCCTTGTTGATGAGGTGTGCCCCTCCCACCCCAGCAGTTTCCCACTACTGCCAATCCTTTTCTTATAGTATTATGGTAATTGTTCAAGTTCTGCTTATGAGTAAGAACATGTGATACTCAGTTCTTTGTTTCTGTGATAGATCATTCAGTATTACAGATTCTAAGTGCATCCAAGTTGCAGTGAAGTTCATAATTTTGTCCTTCTCTATGACTGTGTAATATTTCATTGCACATATGTACTACATTTTTTAAAATCCAATTTCTTTCAATGGGCAGCACAGTTGGTTCATGTTTTTGCTATTGTGAATAATGCCGCAATAAACATGCCTGTGCAGGTATATTTTTCATAGAGTGATTTTCTCTGGGTTTATTCCCAGTAGGGGGATTGTCGGGTCATATGGAAGTTCAATTTTTAGATATTTTAGAAATTGGAACTGTTTTCCACAGAGGCTGTACTAGTTTACACTCTCAGCAACAGTGCAGAAGTGTTCGCTTTTCCCTGCATCCTCTCCAGCATCTGTTGTTTTTTGAGTTATTAATGATGGCCATCCTGACTGGAGTCAGGTGATATTTCAGTGTGGTTTCAATTTGAATTTCTTTGATGACTAGCGAGGCTGAGTATTTTTTCACGTATCTATTGGCTGCTCGTATGTCTTCTTTTGAGAAGTGTCTATTCATAACTTTTGTCCACTTTGTAATGAGGCTGTTTGTTTTTTTCTTTTCAGCACGGTTGAGTTCCTTGTAGATCTTTGATGTTAGGCCTTTGTCAGATATACATTGGCAAATAATTTTTTCCAGTCTGTGGTCTGTCTCCTTGCTCTCTTCGTGGTGTCTTTGACTCTGCAGAAGTTTGTCAGTCTGATGAGGTTCCACTTGTCTATCTTCTCTCATGGCATGGGCACATGGGGTTTTGATCAGGAATTGGTTGCCAGTTCCAATTTCCATAAGGGTATCTCCTGCATTTTCTAACCCAAACTGTTAAAAACATAGAAAAGAAGCTTAAAAAGAGAGAGCAAAACCTCTAAGAGATGAGCAATTATATCTAGAGGCCAAACCTAAGATAAATTGGACTCCCTGAGACAGATAGAAAGACAGAGACCACCCTGGAACAAACATTTCATGAAAGTATCCAAGAAAACTTCCCTCATCTCACCAGTGATGTGGTCATTCAAACACTAGAGATTTAGAGAATCCCTGCAAGACAACAAATGAGAAATCAACTCCTAGACACATGGTAATTCACCTACACAAAGTAGGTATAAAAGAAAAAATCCTAAAGGCAGCAAGAGAGAAAGTTCAGACTACCTAACAGGGAAGATCAGTTAGAATAGCAGCAGACTTATCTACAGAAACACTTCAGACTAGGAGAGATTGGAGTCCAATCTTCAAAGTTCTAAAAGATCAACAATTTCAACCAAGAATCACCTACCCAGATAAGTTTTATCAGCAATGGAGAACTAAAATCCTTCCCAGACATTCAATTTTTAAGAGTTTTCACTAGCCGGACTCGGTGGCTCAGCCTGTAATCCTGCGCCTTTGGGAGGCGGAGGTGAGTGGACTGCCTGAGCCTACGGGTTTGAGACCCACCTGGGCAACTTGGCGAGACTTCATCTCTACAATAAATCAAAAATTAGCTGGGCATGGTAGCATGCGCCTGTAGTTCCGGCTACTTGGAAGACTGAGGCAGAAAGATCGCCAGAGCCCAGCAAGTCGAGGCTGCGGTGGCCGGGAGCAACCACTGCACTCCAGTCTGGGAGACAGAGTGAGACTCCAACTCAAAAAAAAAGAAAAGAGTTTTCACTGCTTCAGGCCAACTCTAGAAGAAACACTTAAGAAAGTATTAAACACAGAAGAAAGGAAAAAAAAAAAAAAGAATGATAGCGCCCTTCCCACAATGCAAGAAAAAAGAAGTATTTTCAAAATATATCTTCTATATCACTGTTGGAAAAGTCCCCATCCTCACACGTGTTCTTGTGTTTATAGGCTCAAGTGCACACACACACACACACACACACACACACACACACACGCGCGCACTTGTATGGTCTTAATGACTCATCTCTATGTTGATTCACTGATAATTATGTAGTCAGTATCAGCACAATAGTATCGACTCAAGCCTGCAAAGGTTTTAAAGTGGAAGACTTAGATAAGACTTTATGGTTCCTTATCAAAAGGGGCAATGAGTTCAAGAAATACACAGAATTTTGCTTTCAAACAATAGGGGAAAATTGCCATAAATTTTGCAAAAGTCTGTCTCAATACATTATCTGAGAAGCCCCAGGAAAATCCATCTGTACCAAAAAAAAAAAAAAAAAGACTCCCTTTCACATTGTTATGCTCAGAAATCCCTACTATTAGAGTTGTTATTTCAATTTACACACTGAAAATGTACTTCCTTAGTGTGGGCAGTGGAGACAACCTGTGGAGGCTTGCTCAGGACACCACAGCAGTGTGATCACTACTCTGGTTAGGGAGCCTAAAAGTCAGAGGACATCAAAAGGGATAGAGGGTCCTCACAGAGAGCAAACCTGACTAGCTTCATGATTTTGCCTTCTCTAGGTCTTGTCCAGTCCATATTCCAGTTGATATGAGCAAGGAAAGTAAGGAAAGAACAGTTTTACCTTTGAAAAGCAACATGAGCAAATGGTCTCTGATTTCTCACAAACGCCCTTGGGCTTATCTCTTCATGTTAGTTGTGATAGTAAAACAATAAAAAATGAGATTTAATTTTAACTCATGTGGGTCCGTCTAGGGCAGTGAGTGGAGATAATAGGCTGGAAAATATTAATCCAGGTTGGTTATTTAACGTCTGCTTTGTTTGTGGAAGGACACTATCAGAGGCACCTGCTTGGGGCAATGAAATTCCTCGGTTACATGTTGGTTTATCGCCGGCTTCTCCTTGTGGTTTTCACTCTTTTGGTTTTACTGCCATTGCCTGTCATCCTCCGCAGCAAGGTGAGTGAATATAGAAGATGGACTGGTGGATTTCCTCACTTAGTCTAATCGTCTTTTATTTTTTGCTATCTGATTGCCTGGCTCAGAGCTGAGTGAGTGTTGATACTTTTAGTCTACAGTCAGGATGTGGTTGCGTATCATGTTTTGTCCATTTTCCCCTTTTAAAATGGTTAACATTGGTTGATTCTCAGAAATATTCAATCAGAATTGTTCTCTCTGCTGGAAAACTAGATGAGAAGAAGAATGAAAGAAGTACAGCCCTTGAGATTTGGCAGTTCAGGTTGTCAGCCTCCAGGGAGCATCCTGGGTTAGCACAATCCTCCCCTGATAATAGAGGTAGATGAGCAATGGAAGTTCTAGGGTTCAGCATGGAATAATTTACTTGTCAGCTCTGTGACTTGGTCACAGAACTTCCTGGAAATTTAGTCTTCTTGTGGGATAAGAAGACATTGAAAGCATGAAGTAATCTTCCTTGGTTAATCAGAAAATCTAATAAATCATTGTAACTTGTTTTGATAATTTCAGATTTTATTTCATTTAGGTGTACTAGTAAGCATTTTTCTATTTGCTTTTAAAAGTAGTCAATCTATTAAGTCCAGAATAATAAGCTCAATGCATTTTTAATTCCTTGGTAAAGTGATCTGAATCAGCATTTAGTGAGCTTGTTCTTTGTGCTGTAGGGACAAGTATCACTTCGTGGTAAGAGGACAGGCTTTGGAGCTGGACTCTCTGCTTTCGGGTCCTAGATTTACCAGTTATAAGCTGCATGACTTGGGCAAGATACTTAAACTCTCTGTGCTTCTGTGTTCTCATATGTAAGATGGGGACAGTGGCAGGCTTGTTGTGAGGATGAAATGAATCAACATTCATAAAGCACTTACTTGGAGCAGTGCCTGGCACACATAGTGAGTGGGCAGTGTGAGTCTTCCTAAGTGTGTTGAGTTCCCACCTGGGGCATTTCACGGCACCCCCATGGTGACACACAATCTTTTCTCTTAGTGGAAGAAAACCTTGCTGACATTCTTCTGCATAATATGCATTAATCAAGTTTATCCCTGTCTGGGTAGAAATAGAACCACATTAATTATAATATTATAAAATAATATTATTATATAGTAATATTGTAATTATATAATTTAATTTATTATCACCATAGTATAATTAACTATGTTATGATACAATAAGGATATAATTATTATTATATAATAGTTATAATATTCCAACCTCCGTCAGAAGTCGTTGCCACTGATCTGGGATCTCTGAGGGGAATCATGTGTCCTAACGAATAGTTCTTTTGGACACTGCCAAAGTCTCCTCCACGTGCAAAGCTGGAGCAGGGACTGGCCCCTGCTGCGACAGCCATGGGTTGTTTCTTGCCAGGTGTGATCACCCAGCTGCAGCACCCCATGCTAGGTCTTTCCTTATGCTGAGACCTCAGTGCTCCATGGAAGGAGGGAGAATACTTCCCATCCCTTTTGGCTCAGTATCGTTCTGGACCCTCAAAATCTTACAGAATGTGTAATGAAAACAGCAGGCAAAGTCCGTTGATTTTGACTTTGCTTTTCCAATTCTGTGTGAGTAACCCTCCCTTTCCTACCTTGCCACTCTCAGCCCAGTTACTTGTGAGGACTTATATATGACTCTCTGGCAGTGACATCAGGTGACAAATTTGAGTCACAGACCCAGGGCTCTATTCTGAATTTTCACTCTAGCCCCCTTCAAGGAATGTTACTTCATCTACTACACAAGCTGACCTTTCCTTTCCAGCTCCCCTGGTTCCACGGGTCAGCTAGATGCAGCTGAATTCTAGCATGAGCACATTCTGGTTCATACCTGGAGCCCTGCTATATTTCAAGATTTCTCAGTTAGTCTCATCAGCATAGGTCCTTATTGTAATAGGAAAAAAAATCCTCTCATTGACATTAATTGAGTTTTAACAAATGAGTTGATTAGAAGGGAAGGAAGGGGGGACAGAGAAAATACAAAATTAAACTCATCAAGACAAACAGACCATGGCTATCTATCATTTGTGATGCCCCTTTGACATATAAATACATAACACTTTGATTATCCTTCCTAATTTTCAGAAAAAAATGAATGTAAAACTCTTTAGAAAACAGGCCGGTACATAAAAAGCAATGGTTTCAATGCATGATTCATTAATTGGGAAATGTACTATTGTTAAGGAATACAGCCATTGATTATTTTTTCCAAGATGTATAACAAAAGAACATTAGATCTATGAAGAAGCCAGGTGCCTGGCACCAAGTTGTATTTGGTGAACTGTATTCCTCTTTCCTTCCCATTTAATCAAGCAGGACTTTTTTCAAAGAAGGTGGGTCTTTGGAGGGTATAAAATTGAAGGACAGTCTAACTTTAATATGAATGCAAATCAATTTATATTAACTTTTAGTTACCAAACTGAAAAACTCTATGCTTCTGGAGACATAGTCATAGATTAACTGAAGAATTCTGTCCCAAGGTTATCTTTTAAAAACAAAATAAATCTACAAGATGTAGAACCAACAAACGATGAGTTACTGACTCCTCCTCCCCATTTTCCTACTGGTTATTGAGTTGTTTTAGTGGACTTGTGTTAAGTTTTGTCTTAATTCCATCTCGAGTCAAAAATATGTCATCAATGAAGAGAGACCTTAAATGGTTTTACAAAGTAACGTTAACAGGGAAGGATGATGATGGTGATTTGAGTTGAGGTCTCATTTTGCCATTCACAAGCATGGCTCACTGCAACCTTGACCCCCAGGGTTCAGGTAATCTTTCCACTTCAGCCTCCTAAGTAGCTGAAACTACAGGGGTGCCTCACTATACTCGGCTTTTTTTTTTTTCCTTTTTGTAGAGACTGGGTCTTGCTGTGTTACCCAAACTGGTCATGAACTTCTGGGCTCAAGCAATCCTCTTGCCTCAGCCTCTCAAAGTGCTTACAAAATGATCAATTATGCTATTTCTGGAGGACAATTTGGAAAAAAATTAAAACCCTTAAAACATTTTTATAATTTTATCCGGGAATTACATTTCTAAAAATTTAGCATGTAGAGAATGATTCTGTTTTTATAAAACCTATATATAGATGAATAAATGAGACAGGCAGCAAATTATACCTACCAAAACATACATTCAGACTGCTAATGACACTATTACCAATAGGATCATGAGTGATATTCATTGTAAGTATTCCCTTCCACATAGAACAGCACAAAAATTGTTACTTACATAATCATAAAAAATAATATACATTATTTTAAATTAATTAAATTGAAAAATTCAAAAAAACAAGGAAGGAGAAGAGACTGACTCTGTATTCTTCTGTGTCAGGCATCCTTCCAACTGCTTTACCCAAATTATCTTATTTAACCTTTATTACAAACTCATAAATAATTACATATTTGCTTCTCATTTTACATATGAGAGAACTGATGCTCAGAGGCACGTAACTCAACAAAGGCCAGCTTGTTGCTTTAGAAAGTAAATTTGAACTTGGCTTCTGTCAGAATTCAAAATTCACACTTAACAGTGGCTTTGTTTTGGTCTTTTCTATAGTCTACATGTTTTGCAGATACATTCTCCCATGGCTTGTTAATCATCTACCAGACACCCAGGCATTTCTGTTTATGAGAATGCTTTAGATAGATCAAACAACAGAAGAGGCCTATTTTAGCCATTTCCTCAGTTGACTTCATGGTACTCAGTGTCATTAAGACAGAAAGTTACAGTGATTCTAACTACGGGGGATGAGACTCAGAAATGAAGCAATGGACTGCTTATAAGTGTGTCATTTGCTGAGTGTCACCAAGTCCCAGCAATACAAGCTTGGGTTTCTTTCCTACATGCCTGTGTCCAAATGACTTTCAAAAGTTGAATAGAAATCATAATAAACAAAATAATGATACACAATGAGAGACTTATGATGCTAAATCTAAAAATAAAATAAACAGATGGGATAAATATACTGATTGTAAACTTTGAAGAAATAAAGCATCTACTAGAAGAGGGAAGTGGTAGATTGAGAAGTCTGCTAAAAGAGTGAGAGAGAATTTAAAAAGATTAAAAGTAAAAGAAGAGGGAGGGGAGAAATTCCAAGAAAATATAAAGAATTTAAAAAGAGCCAAATAAAAAATATATTAATGAAAACAATTGATATTGTTTTAAATGTTGGTTTAAAAATCCTGTATAATAAAATAAAGTTATAAAAAATATTGTATGGTTTTCAGCTAAAGAAGAAAATGCTATAAACTCCAAGAAAGTTAACATTTTAGACACTCCAGAGCACAGAAATAATAAAGAGCAAAAACAACAACAAAAATACAATTGATGCTAACGTTAATGTGGTAGATAAAACCAAAAAATCCAACTTGGATACATGTTTATTTCACTTTTTTTTTGAGAATTTTCTAGGCCCAATGTGTTGTGCCACATGAACTGTTTGTTATAAACAGAAGTTTAAATGAATGTTTGTCTTCAAGCAGCTTGCAGAAATGCTGGGAAGTCAGTATGTACTATGACAAACAATGACAAAACAAGTTTGTATGTAAACACACACCAAATGATTGAAACAAATCATTTGTGCTAAGAATGTGTGATTAAAAGGTGAAAAAACTACTAAGAATTCATCATCCTCCAGCCCCTCCATTTCTCCAAGCACACACAGTATCACATGCCCCTGACCCGCTGCTCTTTTTATTTTCCTTATCTTAAAGAATGCTGCTACAGTCCTAAAACCTGTGTGTCACCTCAGATGCTTCAAATTCTCATAAGCCCCCAACACTCAGACTACGTTGTGTCTCCTCAACTGAAATCCTCCTAAATCTCCCCATCTCCACCTCATCTGCCTCTTCTCCAGTCCTGCTGGCACTACTTTCCTTAAGGCTATCTTCATCCCTTTCTTTAATTGACCATTTTTCACACTCTTTTTCTCTGGTCTCTTGCCAGAGTACTATTTTTAAAATGCCAACTTAGTCCTAGGTGCCTCTGGTCAAAATTCTTCAGTGACTTCCTTTTGCTTTCAGGGGGAACATATCTAAACAAAACATGTACACACAGATGGATATTTAAAAATTAGCATTTTTTTGTTAGCAACCCTCCCCAAAGTCCCCAGTATCTCTCACATTCACATTTTTACCTTTAACCATGATTAGCTGTTTGCAGACCCTGAGATACCTGTAACTATTCTTGCCTCTCTGCCTTTGTGCATGCTGTGTTCTCTTTTTAGAATGCCTTTTTCTTTTGCCCCATTCTTCTTGAGAAGGAAGGGCAAACTGATGCAAACTGATCATCCTCGATGCACTCATTGCATCACGGGTACATTGGCTTCTATTGTAGTATGTATTCCATTTTGTTTTTATTTTTGTCTTTCCCTGCAGATTGTAAATGCCTCAAGAATATGGAATATACTGTTTAAAAACCAAACAACGTGCCACATAGTAGTAGATAGTTAATAACTGTGTTGGATTGATGGATGAATGGATGATTTCACATGGATATAGGAATTGATATAGGATATAGGAATTGAGCTGGATTGGGTTAAAAAAAAACGTTAGGCTGCCGAAGCAAGAAAGTGATGAAAAGAAGGAGCTTCGATAGAGTGAATAGAATGATGCAGGGACAGAACAAGAAAGTAGGTGCAACAGGAGGGTGTCTTTTCTATGAAGCTCTTTTTTTCTTACATTATATGTTTTGATACCTTGATTGGCAACAATAACAAATGTGAATGCTTACCATTAACATCATAACAACATTAAGAAATAGTCAATATTATCACCATTTTACAGGTGAACAGAGACCCATAGAGGCTACAAAATGTGCTCAAAGTCTCACAGTCCACAAAGGGAGCAAGACTTAAACACAAATTTGTCTGACTCCCAAATCCATAGATTGTCATTGCCTCTTTAATGGCATTTATATCAAATCTTTAATGACTGTGCTTAGCTTGCCTTACTCCACTGTTCTTGCAGTTGTTATCATAAAAGCACACACTGGGATGAAGCCTTTCTCAGTCTGGGTTGCGGAGTAACCTCTGCCCATGACAGGCAAATATTGTGAGCCAGAAATAAACTTTGCTTTAAGATGCTGAGATTTGGGGAATTTTGCCACAGTATAGCCTAGCCTGTTCTGACTTACATAGTATATTGTGAAACATTCCTCAAGTGACTCAGACATGCTATTCTCTGGCTCATTTCCTTATTTATAAAATAAACAAGACTTTTATAAAAGGTTTAAATGTTGTCTGTGATTCAGCTGTTCCAGATTCACGTGACATACTTGTGCAAAATCACAACCTCTGGATGCCAAGTGCAGGATGCTACACATTTAATGAACTCCCCTGGTGATCCTGAAGCAGTCAATCACATATTACATTTTGATCATGTCTTAATGCATAGTCAGGATGGAGAACTAGGTGATCTCTATGATTTTTTTCCAGTTTCACTATGTGCCTAGAGTGTGGAAACAGTACATCTCGGGTGCTGGTTAAGTGTGGCAGCTGAATGAAAAGAAGTTTAAAATTCCCAGGTAATTGACATAATTGGGCAACCAATTGCCTTTTACTGCTATTCATTTTGGCCAAAAACTAACAAAAAATGATAGTTATTTTTTCCTTGACTTTGTAGTTGAATTTCCTCATACTCTCCATCCTCCAAGATGAGGATATGCTGAAGCGTTTTAGGCTTTGCAATTAATATGGCATTGAGTCTTAGAAATGATTTCTTCAGTGGGGGTAGGATTATCAAGAACCATGCAAAGTCCTTTATAGGCTCTTTTAAATAATAATAGTGTTTTTCTTGTAACACAGATTTAGAATGCATGATTTTTCTCTTGTTTTAATTGCTCTGTGTTCTCTTTAGAAAATCAATTGCAGTGAGAGAAGCCTGTGATTGGTCTTGCTTTTCTCACACTGTGCTGAGAGGAGATTGTACCCACATACATACCAATTCATCAGCTAAATTACTCCCTAATATCAGTCAGTATGTCATTTTAAAAGGAGTAAAAGATTGAAAAACACTGTATTTTAAAGCCAAATTTATATTTTAATTCCATGTAGAGTTATAATTTAAAAGAGAACCAAGGTGATTTTTAAATATAATCAACCTAAGATAACTTGACAGAATTTTGTGGGGGGGGGAGAAGTAATTGTTCAGATTGCCTAGTCATAGCTTTATGTGCCTTTTTCACCCCTTCAGCAAGTGCCCTGGCTGTGCTTAGTTGAGGTGGTTAAGACCAGATATGACTATGATATTGTTAAATGGGGACTGGGAAAGAGAAATGTCCACTACAGGGAATTAGCCTATGCAGATAAACCTTTTAGCTCCACTGTTGTCTGTCAGCAAGAGAGATCAAGATTTGGGGGGGAAATGTAAAGACTTTTGCTCACTGGGGTGAGGGTCAAGATATCCAGTGCCAGGCAAGTAGGGGATTAAAAGGAAAAGGGAACAAGGCAAAGAGAAAGAGACCTCTACGCATAGGAATCTTATGCCTAAAATAGATACTTGGTATTTTGTAAGAAATTTGGATAGTAGAAAGAACATAATAAAGAACTTTATTCACTCAACAAATATTTCTGAGAAGATACTATATGGCAGGCACCATTTTAAGTGTTGGGAATGGAATGGTAAATTTGAAAATATATGCTTTTATGTAGTTTACATGAATTGAATCCCAACTCTACCGCATGCTTGCAATGTGATCATCAAATCTTAGTTCAAAATAGAATTACAATACCTACTTCCTAGAATTTTGGTGAGGACTAAATAAAATAAGTTATGTCAGGCACCAGCTGTTGTATCTGGCACATAGTAAGCATTCATAAATGTTTTTATCTCCATCCAAATGCTTAGTCATAAGTCAGGAAACACATTTATCTGTTTATTTGGCAAATATTTTCACATTTCAAATACATTTTTCTACATATAAAGCTTTTGATCAGCAGTCTAGGTAAAGTTTTATACAATTAGCATTCTCCTCCCCAAGCCCTTTCTTTGTTCAACATAAGGCAAATAAATATTTCTATAGATCACAATGGATCAGAAAAAAGCAAACCAGTGGCATGAAAGTGAGAATCTGTGGCTTAGAGTACTTCCACATCATTCTGGGGTCAGAGCTAGATTCAGTGCCAGAAACCAAGGGTTAGAGAGTAGTTTTCTCAAAGCTATGAAAGACAGAAAGTGCTAGACTGTCCTCTGCCTATGGTGGTTTACAGGAAGCCGACACCGCCCAGTCTCCAGCCAAACCTCACCCAAGCTACTTGACCCAGTTAGGTGACTGGGTCTGTGTTACCCCAGCAGAAAAGGAACCCCAAATTGCTAAGACAAGACCCATCTGGAATGGGAACAAAGAACTGACTGGAAACAACTGTAAAACTGCTAGATATAGAACAATGAGTCTAGAAAGAGAAAACACAAAAATACAACAACCTACCAAGAATATATTTGAAAATAAAATTTCAAATTACAATAAGATAATAAAGACTGACAAAATCAACTCAGATGAAAAAAATAATGGGGAAATCAGCTAGTTAGGAAGGGAAAAAATCCACAAAAATTATTTTTCAAAATAGAAATATAAAGCGAGAACAGATAAATATTTTAAAAAGTGAGATATCTTTAAAAAATTTAATGTAGTCAATGAAATTCAAAACAAAACAAAACAAAAAATCCTCAATTGAGTACCCTGCTCAGAGGTTTCAGATGGTCCTGATTAACCAGCCTTACTGGGGGTAACTTCTCTTTGGTTTGATTAACATCAAAGATGAGTGTTAGCACCATCTGATGCTCACACAGCTTACCCTGACAGTGTTCTTCCAAGATGAACTGCAGGAGCAAGTTGATGGCCTGGGCCAGATGCAGGCAGATGACCGACTGACCCCAGGAGGACTGAGTCACAGGCCATCATCAAAATCTGCAGGATCCTTTCGCCTTTCTTGTATCTGTATTCACTGGGGAGAGTTGCCAGGTGTTTCTTTCAGAAAGGGTGTTTAAGCTATTCTTGTAAGGGTTTTGTTTTGTTTATGCAAAGTTGCGTCTGTGCCAAGGTGGCCTGTCTCTTGGAAATCCCCAGGGTTAGAAATCCTGAGGCAGGGTGTATCATATTGCCAAGTGACACACAACGTCAGCCCTACCATGTGGCACACTGCTGAGTGACATATAGTATCATCAAGACCCTTGAGTAAGCTTTATGGCTATCATTTATCTTATAGCCAGAATATGCCTCTTAGAGTATAATATAAACTCTAAACTGGATATACTTGAACATATAATCAGTGAACTGAGAAGGAATACTAGGAATGTACCTAATAAATCAGAAAGAATAACAAAGTTGTATATATATATATATATTATTATTATTTTTTTTTTTTGAGTGGGAGTCTCACTCCGACCTGCTTAGCTCAGGTGATCCTTCTGCCTCAGCCTTCCAAGTAGCCAGAACTACAGGTGTGTGCTACCATGCCCTAATTTTTGATTTATTGTAGAGGCGAGATCTCTCCAAGTTGCCTGGCCTGAAAGGTATATTTTTAAGTGAAAGAATAAATTTGAAGATTGAATCAAGAATCACAGCATATGTGTAAAAGACATTTCTGAAAAAGAAGAAAGAAGAGATTTTTCAAAGGAATAACGTCTAAATTCTCTAGAAGTAAGAAAGAGAGAGAGAGAGAGAGAGAGAAAGAAAGAAAGAAAGAGAAAGAGAAAGAAAGATGAATCCTCAGATGCACTTCTAAGTACAAATAATTTAATTAAATATTAGTCCATATTCCTGCACGTCATAAATTAAACTTCAGATTAAAGGTACAAATTTTTTAAAGCCACCAAACAGAAGAAAAAAATAAAACCTCTCCAAAAGGATAACAATTAGATAAGTTTCTTATTCTCCAAATAATAAAGACATCTAACAAATATATAACAGACCCTGTGAATAAAACCTACAAAATATTATAGAATAAATTTAATGGACGCCTAAGAAAATAGAGAAACTCATAGATAAAAATACTTAGAATTATCTTACTCTACAAATTCTGTGTAATTTGAGTGAAAATCTAAACAAATTATCACAACTCAAAATTGTAATTTTAAAATTCAAAGAGAAGAAAAAAATCCTAAATCTACATAGGCAAGTTTGAGAAAAATGTAAGATAAAGGACTCACCATACAGCTTGTAAACCTTACTGAAAAGCTATCAAAATTAAAAGAGTATGATAGTTCTGCAAGAACTAATTTTTAAAAGTTGGCAGTAGGGAAGCAGGACAAAATAAAGGGTTCAGAGGCATATGTGGCTGCATATGTAAAACTTCAGCCAAAGAAATACGTGGTGGCATGTATTAGTAGACAAAAGATGGATCAATTAAGAAAGCCAGGAAACTTTGGCTATTCATTTAAAGAAAAATGTATCAGATCCCTATATAAATACATTAAAGCCCTACACTTGAAAAAAAAGTTTAAACTTTAGAAAAATGTGGAAATATATAACATAGAAAGATTTTTTTTTCATATCAGATGTTAAAAACACAAAACATAACAGGAAATATTTTAAGTCACTACATTAAAATGAAAATCTGGCCGGGCATGGTGGCTCATGCCTCTAATTCCAGCACTTTGAGAGGCAGATGGGGGGAAGATTGCCTGAGCCCACGGATTCGAGACCAGTCTAGGAAATATGGTGAGATCTTATCTCTACAACAAATCAAGAAAAGTTAGCCAGGCATGGTGGCACGTGCCTGTGGTTCCAGCTTCTTGGAAGGCTGAGGCGAAAGGATCGCCTGAGTCCAGCACGTCGAGGCCGCAGTGGCCATGAACATGCCACTGCACTCCTGCCTAGGCGAGAGAGTGAGATCCCCACTGAAAAAAAGAAAAAGAAAAAGAAAATCCTCTTGTCAACCCAAAAGACAATAAAGCTGACTTCATAGACAAGCCAAAGACTAAGAAAAATGTTTACAAATATGTAATTTATAAAGAAATAAGATTGGGGATCTAAAAATAGCTCCACGAATCCTTGAGACAAAATGAACATACAACTAACAGAAAAGTGAGAAAGGACCGCAAATAGGTAATGTGCAGAAGAGAAATAATTATGTTCAAGGATCATGGAAAATGCTTCACTGGTATCCAAGCAAATGCACATTAAATAAGAAATTTGTATACCAAGAGATTGTCAAATGAATAAATTATTCCAAAATATCAAGTTTGGTGAAATAGAACTCTCTCACATCGTTGGTGCTAATGTAAACAAGTACAACCATCTTGCATAGCAAATGAGTGCTACCTCTTAAAGTTCAGATTGCCTTCTTCTACCTAGAAATTCGTCTACTCATTTTCTCCTCTAGCCTGGAAAATCTTATTTCCATATCCATGCATGTGGAGATAGGTACTAAGAGGTTTATAACCTTATAATAGTGAAAAACTTGGGGCAAAATTCAAACAGTCATCAATAGAAAGATAAATAAGTGATAACATATTCATAAAAAGGAATACTGCATCCATTTAAAATGAAGTAGCTCTCTAAATGTATTACCATGAATACATTTGAAAAACATAAACACTGAGTGTCAAAAGCAAATTGCCAAATGATAGAGTAAACCTTATTTCATTTCAAAACCACATGCTGTTTATTAATATCTACATGTAGTGTAATCACAAAAACACGAATGGAACAGAAACAAACCAGATTCTAGACAGTGATTAACTTTGGGGGAGGGACAGAGAAGAAAATGAAGAAGTGATACATATCAGTCTTTAACTATGTGGGATGTTTTATTTACTTAAAAATATTCAAGCCAATGTGGCAAAATGTCAGCATGTGTTAAATATGATGCGGTGTACAAATGTGTTTATTATGCTATTTTGTATATGTTTTAAATATGTCATAACTTTGAAAACTTTTTTCAAAAGGTATGCTGCTAAAATATTTCTCTTTCAATATTTTTTTTAAATTGTGGGGTACAATTCAGGACTAGGTATACAAATGTTCACTGTGCAGGTACCTTTATCAATGAGGTGTGCCCCTCCCCTGCCTCCAGGCAGATATCAACTATGGTCAACTCCACCTCCCCACCCCGACCCCCTCCCACATTTTCCCGCCACTTTCAATCCTTTTCTTATAGTAATATGATAGTTGTTCAAGGTCCACTTATGAGTGAGAACATGTGATACTCAGCTCTTTGTTTCTGTGAGAGATCACTCAGTTTTATAAACTCTAATTCCATCCAGGTTGCTGCAGAGTTCATGATTTCGTTCTTCTTTATGACTGTGTAGTATTCCATTGTATATATATATGTACCACATTTTTTTTATCCAGTTCTCTTGTGATGGGCAGCACGGTTGGTTCCATGTTCTTGCTATTGTGAACAATGCTGCGATAAACATACGTGTGCAAGTACCTTTTTTATAGAGTGACCTGAGTTCTTCCGGGTGTATTCCCAGTAGGGGGACTGCGGGGTCATATGGAAGGTTGAATTTTAGAACTTTTAGGAATCGCCACACTGGTTTCCAAAGAGGTTGAACTAGTTTGCACTCCCACCAACAGTGTAGAAGTGTTCCACCACATCCTCTCCAGCTCTGTTATTTTTTGAGTTATTGATGATGGCCCTTCTGACTGGAGTTAGGTGGTATCTCAGCGTAGTTTTATTTTGCATCTCCTTGATGACTAGTGAGGCTGAACATTTTTTCATATATCTCTTGGCTGCTCGTGTGTCTTCTTTTGAGAAGTGTCTATTCATATCTTTAGCCCACTTTGTAATAGGGCTCTTTTGGGTTTTCTTTGTTTTTTTTTTTTCCCAGCATGTTTGAGTTCCTTGTAGATCCTTGATGTTAGGCCTTTGTCAGATATGGAGTTGGCAAATATTTTTTCCCAGTCTGTGAGGTGTCTCCCTGCTCTCTTGATTGCTTCTTTGGCTTTCTCAGTTTAATGAGGTCCCACTTATCTATCTTATCTCTTATGGCCTAGGCACTTTGGGTTTTGATCAGGAATTGGTTACCAGTTCCAACTTCCATAAGTGTCTCCTGCATTTTCTAAGGTTCTTACAGTTTGAGGTTTTACATTTAGGTCTGTGATTCACTTAGAGTTAATTTTTATGTATGGGGATAGGTAGGGGTCCTGTTTCAATCTTCTGTATGTAGTCAGCCAGTTTTCCCAGCACCATTTACTGAATGGGTTCTCCTCTCCCCAGCAGTGGGTAGTGGAGGCTTTGTTGAAGATGAGTTGGTTGAGAAATTGAGGTTTTGCTTCTGGAATCTCAATTCTATTCCACTGGTCTGTATGCCTGTTCTTGTACAAATACCAGGCTGTTTTGATTACTGTCACTTTATAATATAGTTTAAAGTCTGGGAATGTTAATACTTTCAATTTTTAAAATATAAGGGAACAAAAACTACCCATAATAGCTTCATTACTTTTGTAGTATGAGAGAAACTTCTTTCAACAGGAAAGGTAGAGGTTGCTATAAATGAACCAAGGAGCCACAGTGTATACACCCAGAACAGGTAATCAGAATTAAGTAACATTACACCTCATATGATCTAATGGAATTCCATCTGTTTTCTACACAACTGCCTTGGGTTGGCTGAATGTGGTTTATTTGCTGAACTGCTTCATGAAACGTTTGAAAGTGGTTGGAGGTGTAAAGATTTCTAGGCATATAACTAGTGTTTTTGTGTAAATCCTTTGGGCTCTTTTCTTCATTTTGAGGAGTAATTTAAAAAAAAAATATGTGTAAGACCACTGGTGGTCATAATTTCAAATTATTTTCTTTTTCTGTATTTTCCCTCCACATAAATAAACAAGATAAAAATAGACATTATTTTGTTGCTATCAATCAGTTTAAGAATTTATGATACTAAATACTTTGCTATCTCTAGCACAGAATTTGATTTAAATGTTTACTTGTTATGGTTGCAGAGTAAATTCCCAGAAATATATCAGATGTATCAGTTACTTTTACCAGACTAGAGGTTGAGTTGAAGGGGGGATTTGTCACACTCCTACTTGAGAGTTAGCCTTCTTAAATTGTTGTTTTACCATTATTCTCTTGTGATAGTGGTGGTGATGGAGGTTGTATGGCATGGTGATGACAATGTGTGGTGATTCTCTCTTCTTTCTTTCTTTCTTTCTTGAGCCTGTGTAAGAAGGTAGAGTAAGAGAAGTACAAGAAAGAAATTGGAAGACATCAGCAGGAGAGAAAGATGAGATAGTTTGAAATAATGGCCCACTCTATGAATTTCTAGTGCCAAAATAAAGCCATTTTATTCTCTACCTCATTTGGTTCTATAAATCAAACATTCAGGATCTTTTGTGGGTTGAAACACAGACAACTTCTGAGTTTTCTTTTCCATCAGAAGAGCCCATTCAGCAAAAATTTCTCACCCTCATATTCTTTTTTTAAAAAAATAGATGTTAATATCAGAAAGGAATAAAATGATTTGTTTTTCTGTCCTATATACTTTTCTTCTCCTCAGCAAGAATATTTGCAGTTCTTTTATTTCAAAGTCAACAAATAACCCTATGTATTTTAATATGATATTCTTAAAAGGCAATACTTGGGATTGTGCTTGGATTAACTTTCTGCTGTTGAATGCCTAAAGGCTTTGAAGGGAAATAATGCTTGCTTTCCTATCCAAAATCCCTATACTGACCAAGAAAGACCACACAATAGCAAAAAGGAATTGAAGGAAGAAGGTATTCCTGGGATGGATTCATTGATAAGATGCCTGTATAATTTATTAGCCAAAGAGGGAAACTTTTTTTTTCTTTAAAAATTTTTTTACATTAAAGTTTGGGGTACAATTCAGGGTTAGGTATACAAATGTTCATTATGCAGATACCCTTGTTGATGAGGTGTGCCCTCACCTCCCCTGGCAGTTTCCCACCACTGCCGATCCCACCCCCCCACCTCTTCCCTGGCAGTTTTCCACTACTGCCAATCTTTTTCTTATAGTATTATGATAATTCTTCAAGGTCCATTTATGAGAGAGAACATGTGTTACTCAGTTCGTTGTTTCTGTGATAAATCACTCTGAGTATTATAGACTCTAAGTCCATCCAAGTTGCTGCAAAGTTCATAATTTTGTCCTTCTTTAGGGCTGTGTAATATTCCATTGTGTATATGTACCACATTAACTTTTTTGGAATGAAGGGGGAGTAATTAGAAGGGATATTTGTACAATAGGTGTAAACCAGCACTGTCCTGAGAGTATTCGAGCAGATGAGCATCCTACCCATTAAAGGACACTCAAACAATACTAAAAAGTGTATAAAACTACAGAAGACCTCAAACTGCCAAAACAACCTTGAGCAAAAAGAAAAAAGCTGGAATATCACACTATCTGACTTCAAAATATACTATAAATCTATAGTAACTAAAACAGAATGGTATTGGCATAAAAACAGACAAACAGACCTACAGAACAGAATAGAGAACAGAAATAATCTCACACATTTACAGCCAAATGATTTTCAACAAAAATGCCAAGATCACACCAAGGGAAAAAGACAGTCTCTTTAATAAAAGATGTTAGGAAAACTGAATATCCACATGTGGAAGAATTACACTAGACCCAAACTCTCACCATATATTCAAATCATTTTAAAAGGAATTAAAGACTTAAATGTTAGACCCAAAACTATGGAATTACTGGAAGAAAACAGGGAAATAGCTCCATGATGTTGGTGTGGGCAATGATTTTTTTCATATAATCTCAAATGCACAGGCAACAAAAGCAAAAACAGGCCAATGGGATTACATTAAACTGCAAATCATTTGCAAGCTATGCATCTGATAAGACGTTAATCTGAAAAATATATAAGGAACTCAAGCAATTCAATATTAATTTAAAAAAATAACTTAATTTAAAAATGAGGAAAGAACCTGAATAAAAAGAAGATATACAAATGGTCAACAGATATATCAAAAAATGCTTAGCTATACTAATTATCTAGAAAATGCTAATTAAAACCACAATGAGATATCACCTCACACTTGTTAGAATGATTCTTCTAACTAGTGCTGGCAAGGGTGTAGAAAAAAGGGAATACTTGCAATTGTCAACAGAAATATAATTTAATGTAACCATTATGGAAAATGGTATGTAGGTTCCTTAAAATTTTTGAAATAGGCCGCGCTCGGTGGCTCAACCTGTAATCCCGTACTTTGGGAGACCGAGGTGAGTGGATTGCCTAAGCTCTGCGGGTTCGAGATCCGCCGGGCAACTTTGGCCAGACCTCGTCTCTACAATAAATGAAAAAAATTAGCTGGGTGTGGTAGCGCGCGCCTGTAGTTCCGGCTACTTGAAAGGCTGAGGCAGAAGGATCGCTGGAGCCCAGAAGGTCGAGGCCACAGTGGCCGGGAGCGGCCATTGCACTCCAGTCTGGGCGACAGAGTGAGACTTCAATTAAAAAAAAAAAATTTTTTTTTGAAATAGAACTGCCACATGATCCAGCAATCCCACTACTGAGTATGTATCCAAAAGAAATAATATAAATTTGTCAACGAGATGTCTGCACTCCCATGTGTATTGCAGCATTATTCACTACAGCCAAGATATGGAAGCAACCAAAAAAAGAGTAGATGCAAAGTGTTCTCATCACAGAAATGATAACTATGTGAGATGATATGTATGTTTTGCTAGGTTAAATCATTCTGTAATGTGTACATTCTTCAAAACATCATATTGTACATAATAAATACACAATTTCATCTGTCAGTTTTAAAAACTAAAAATAAAGAGCACTCAGAGGGGAGTAACTCTGTTTTCCTCTTTTTCTATGCCTTCTATTTCCTTCAGAAATGAGACAATTTCTACAATTTCTGGGAAGGCAGCTCTTAGGAACAATGCAAATATGGTGGTTTATTCACCTGTAAATATAATCCACTGAGACTTGTATGCAAAAATATGAAATACACATATGTAATTCAAGGAAATTCCATGGATAAGAAATAAATTTGAACTGCATATTGAAGAATGAGCATGCTTTTAAAATAAGTTATAAATCCAGAGATTCAGCTCAGGAAGAAGGATATTACCTGGAAGTAAGTTTCAAAACCCAGAGTTAAAGATGAGAGGGAAGGTCTGGCAAAGGGTGTAGTCCAGTGCTTCTCAAACTTTAACCTAGATAAGAATCACCAGATCATGCTGATGCTGCTGGTTCATGGACCACATAAAGGAGAGGGAGAAGTCCAAAGGAGCAAGCTAAGTGTCGATTCTGGGATGGTGAAGCAAGTTTTGAAGGGCAGAACAAGTAACAATTTTCCTGCCAGGATTTGATTTAAATGCTGGCAAAAGTCAAAGAGGGAACAGAATGCGTGAGGTGATGTGGTAGTACTTTATACAATTGAAAAAATACAAGTAAATCTCTAAAGGAGAGTCTGGAGAATGTTGCCATGGAATATGATCCCAATGTTACCAAATCTCTCAGTTTTTTAAGAGGAGCCAGAATTTCATATTTTATTTTTAAATATTAAATCTGCTTGTTAATAAAGCTTGACTCAAATTAAACATACACACACACACACACACACACACACACACACAACATTGTGAGTCAAATTAAATAGAATTTTCTTGCTAGACTTTGCCATCAACCTGTAACTACTTCATCCATAATCAGACAAGGTCAAAGAATTCAGAACACAGGCATAGACAGGTAGAAACAAGGACATAAGGCAATCGGGGTGCTTACTGGCATACCATCTGGCTGAATGTCATGAATTAGAGGTCAAAAAAGGTGTATGACAAGGAGCAAAGATTTGAACTCAAATCTCAAGAAGATGTGTGAAAAAGACTCTGGATATAGAGAATTGATGCTAGGAAGTATTGTAGTAAGACATTCTAATTAAAATATAGGTGGCTTTGAACACAAAATGAGGATTCTTGAATTTTTTTCAATAAACAATGAAATGTCACTGATTCTGGTTGTTTTAAGTCAGAGATGGATGGGCCACTTAAAATATGAAAGTAGTCCAGGAAATGTATTATATAATAATTTAATACTTGATATCTTGCTTGTTATTCTGTAACCAAAGTTGCCCCCATCTTATCAGACTATAACTCTCTAGCCAAAGTAGACCCACATTGACATGAATTTTCAATACTTTATGGTAAGGGTCATATGTAGTGAACAGAATTAGTTAGCACCATCTATTCTATGTATTTTTCTGACATTTTAGTAACCCTTATAGATTGATGTTCCAGATAGACGTCAGGGTAGCTAGACCCTTTATCTGACTTTCTGCAAGGGAACAACAGAAGCAAAATGAATTTTTGGAAAATGATCTGGTTTTGGAACACCCTTGCCCGTGGTGGAGAGTGAAGTAGAGGTAGAGGGCAGATTTAAGAGACACAACGATTGGGGAACAGAGAGGACCAAGAGAGTGGTTGGTTGTAACTAGAGAGCAAGATAGAAAAGAGTCCATTTTATAAACCTAGTTTCTTACAAGTATAATAGAAAACATGAAATCATAAGGAGGAACTTTTAGGTGATCCATGTGTTCTCGTTAAGATAAAATGTGCCACCTTTCTTCCACACTGGCATTTTAGATTAAGAAGTATTCACAAATTCTCTCTGGAGCATTAGGAAAATTCAGTCAGGCTCAGCTTTGTTTTGCTGTTTTGTTATTTGTCAAGACTATAGAGGCAGGCTCCTTATAAAACTGTCAACTTCAAAACACTTTTATTCTTTCTCCTTTAAAAAGATGACACAATAAATATATAACATAATTCTGGCTTAGTAAGGTTTTCTTTAAAAACCCACTGAAAGTGTAGGGATATTGAGCAAGTAAGCATCAAACCCAGAGGACTCACCCTGAGGTAGGTGAATCAGGGGACAACTGAGCTAGAAATTGTATAACCCTTACACAAAAGACCTCAGTAAGCCCAAACAGCAGTTTTTGTAAATTTTCCAAGTGCAACTCAGAATTTGCAGAGAGCAAGTGATGTGAAAGCAACACAAAGTCATACAACAGCTGCAGGTTACTGATTACTTAGTACATTCCAGGTAATTTCAGATCAAAATTGTCTATATAAGTCAAATATAACGATCAATTTCAACCACTTCTTAACAATGCCCTAAACCAGAAACCTACAGTTGTATACTAAGCAAAGCAAATGATTTCATTGAGCAGCATTCCTGTTTAGTCGCCCTGTATCTCCTTAGTAACTCGGCTATCTTTCTCAAAAAGCAAAGCAGAAGGCTCTTCACCTCTCGGTACTTGTCCCTTGGGAGCTGGATTCAGGATTATCCATGCTACACAACTTGTCATTGTCTTTTCTCTGAGACAAACCTTCTCCTAGGTTGATTTCCCTCTTTAGGAAAAGCAACCCTGTTAGGAGAAGCAACAGCGAGGTGTGCATGGGTTCCATCTAACCAAGCACCAAAAAAAAAAAAAAAAAAAAAAAACACAATTAAACAGGAGGCATCCTGCCCTAGAGGTAAGACTGTAACGTGACTATTTCTGCACTCCAGAAGTACTGGGAGTGCATTTTATAGGTCAAATGAAGATGAGTACAAACATGCATGGATGCTAATATGAACACCAAAAATTGACTATATGATGTTACCCATATTGAAGAAAATGTGAAAGAAATTTAATAAATGAGGATTTTCTTTCTGTCGGTTTTTCATTATTATTAAATTTTGGCTCATGGAACCCCTAAGAAACAACTGTTTGAAAGCAACTCAAAGATGCAGAGATCTTCAGAGCTTCTTACTTTCTGTGACAAGGCTCTATTCAGCAAGCGTGGTTGTGATTTGAATGATGATTTCTTCCGCCTCATTATTTCACCTTTTATTTCACCTTTGTCTTTTCCAGGAAGCAGAATGTGCCTACACACTCTTTGTCATTGCCATATTTTGGCTCACAGAAGCTTTACCTCTGTCGGTAACAGCTTTGCTGCCTGGTTTAATGTTCCCCATGTTTGGGATCATGCCTTCTAAGAAGGTAAGTTCTTCCAAAATGTCGTAATTAGTTTCTCTATTTTGTACTGAGATTTTGATTGAGAAAGGTTGTTTTTAAAGGGAGCAATAATCCCGATGTTAAGGCTACCACATAAGTTCTCCAAACTTCTAATTGCTATTTTCTCTGGGATCTTACAGTGTGTTCACCTTCAGAGAACACAGGATGCAACTTTTGTTTTGTTTTGTTTTGTTTTTGAGTGGGAGTCTCACTCTGTTACCCAGTGCAGTGGCATGCTCATGGTCACTCCAGTATCGACCTGAGGGACTCCAGCAATTCTTCTGCCTCAGCCTTCCAAGTAGCCAGAACTACAGGCACGAGCTACCACATGCTACCATGCCCCGCTACTTTTTTATTTATTGTAGAAACGAGGTCTCGCCAAATTGCCTGGGCTGGTCTCAAAGCTGTGGACCCAGACAATTCATTCGCTTCGGTCTCGCAGATTGCTGGGATTATAGATTGAGTTACCGAGCCTGACCAGGATGCAACTTCTTGAGTTATGTGTGTCAGTAGGAAAAATGTACATTCCCTCTTTTGTCACTGACATTCCATGCCTGGTGCTTCCCTCTTGACAAAAGGAGCAACTTGTCCACATATTGCACTAGCTTTTCCTATTCAGCAGAACTCAGTTTCACAGTTTTGGGAAAACAATTTTTTTTGAGGTGGAAGGATCGCCGGAGCCTAGCAGGTCAAGGCTGTGGTGGCCGGGAGTGGCCACTGCACTCCAGTCTGGGCAACAGAGTGAGACTCCAAATCAAAAAAAATATGTACAAAGCATTTTTTTTCTTTTTTTTTATATTTAATAGGTTTATATATTTATTTATTCATTTGGTGTATAACTTTAAAAAAATATGACATACAATTCAGGATTAGTGTACAAACGGTCATCATACAGGTAAAGTTTGGGCTTCCCTTTGGAGCCCACTTCTCCTGGTTTGAGATCAGGTCCCTTATTGATGTTATATGACCCCCCCCACCTCCTCCCCTGGCAGCTTCCAGCTACTGCCAACCCTTTCTTATAGTATTATGGTAAATGTTCAGGGTCTGCTTATAAGTGAGAAGATGTGGTACTCAGTTCTTTGTTTCTGTGATAGATCACTGGGTACTATAGACTCTAACTCCATCCAAGTTGCTGCAAAGTCCCTAATTTTGTCCTTCTTTAGGGCTGTGTAATATTCCATCGTGTATATACACCACATTTTTGTTAAGCAGCCCACTTTTGATGGTCAGCATGGTTGGTTCCATGTTTTTGCTATTGCGCATAGTGCTGCAATAAACATGCATTTTGCAGATATTTTTTCTGTAGAATGATTTGAGTTACTCTGGAACATATCACCACCTGGAAATGACAATACAGAAATTCATAGGAAACATAAATGACCATGAATAGCCAAAATAATCCTCAGGAAAAAAAATGTGGAAGTTATCCCATTTTCAGACTTTAAACTTTGCTATAAGACTACAATAATCAAAACAGCCTGGCATTGGTACAAGGGCAGCCATATAGACCAATGGAACAGGATAGAGATTCCAGAAACAAATCCTGAATTTCTCAACCAACTCTGTTCGACAAAGCCTTCACCATCAACCACTGGGGAGAGGAGAACCTAATCAGTAAACGCTGCTGGGAAAAATGGCTGACCACATGCAGAAGACTGAAACAGAACCTCTACCAATCACAATACACAAAAATAAATTCTAAATGAAAGAAAGACCTAAACATAAAACCACAAACTATAAGAATCTTAGAAAACGCAGAAGAAATCCTTATGGTATTGAAGTAGGCAACCAATTCCTGATCAAAACCTCAGATGTCCATGCCATAAGCAATAAGATAGTTAAGTGAGATTTCGTTAAACTGAAAAACTTTTGCAAAGCAAAAGAAACCATCAAGGGAGCAGGGACACAGCACACAGAATGGGAAAAAATATTTGCCAACTGTGTAACTGACTAAGGCTTAACATCCAGAATCTGCAAGGAACTCAAACATGCTGAAAGGAAAACCACAAACAGCCCCATTAAAAAGTGAGCAAAAGATATGAATAGACATTTCTCAAAAGAAAGCATAGGGGCAGCCAACAGACACATGAAAAAGTGCTCAGCCTCACTCATCATCATAGAAATGCAAATCAAAACCACATTGAGATACCACCTAACTCCAGTAAGAATGGCCACCATTAATAAAATAAACAACAAATGCTGGAGGGGTTGGAGAAAAGAGAATGTGTCTGCACTGAAGGTGAGAATGCAAACTAGTTCAAACTCTATGGAAAACAGTGTGACAATTTCTAAAAGAACCAGACATTGGCCGTCCATATGACTCAGCAATTTTTGTTTTTAATGAAGCAAAATCTTCCCTGTTTTCTTTGCCAGAAATCTGTCATTTCAAAAGATAAAGTCAAATTAACTTTCATGTATATTTCTATTTTGTTCTTGCTGAGAAGAGTTTATTCATGCTAATTAGTATTTCTTACCTTCTTGCAATCTAAGAGAACCTAGATGAAGGAAACGGTTTCAGTTTCCCGTTAAAAGCAAGGTATGTATTGAAACCAGAATGTCTGTTTCCATGCAGTCTCCAGTCACCCAGCATACAACAACTGCCTAAATCCCAGCTGAAATATTCTCAGGAAAAATGTTAAGTTCAAGATGCCAGCTGGTAAAATTTATCACCATTGGACTTTTGTCTTCTGCCCAGGTCCAACATTGCTATCTTGAGGCTTACCTGTCTTTCATGTGGGTAGAGATATTTTTTTTAAACTTACTGTGTTCTTACTGTGAAAGGAGCTGTTCCCTTTTTTATCATGTCATTCTTCCTGATTTTGGAGCCCAAGTTCATTTTCTTCTTTTGCATTTTTGATCCTCTCTGCTCTTCTTTTCTTACTACATTTCCCTCCTCCCTCCTATTAATGACTCTTTTCTTTAAAATTGCCATTGACTGGGAAGAAAGCATCATAAAGGCTGTATTTCAGTTCTACTGACTCCCAGGCTGATGATCTACTGCCCCATGTAATCTGAGATTTATACTCTATATTTCTTAAATACTCCAACATGGTATCTGGCTCTCAATAAAGGAAATGTATAAAGAAGGATTTGACAAGTTCCCAAAAATAAAGTGTCACAAACAACTGGAAAAATATTTCATGCTCAGTAATGGTGCAGGGAAAACTGGCTGACCACATGCAGAAGATTAAAGATACCTACCTATCACCATACACAAAAATCAACTTTAAATGAATCAAAGACCTAAACATAAACCTCAAACCATAAAAAGCAAGAGACACCCCTATGGAAATTAGAACTGGCAACCAATTTCTGAACAAAACCCCAGGTGCCCATGCCACAAGAAAGAAAATAGACAAGTGGGACTTCATCAAACTGAAAAGTTTCTGCAAAGCCAAAGAAACCATCAAGAGAGTGGGGAGACAGCTATAGACTGAGGAAAAAATATTTGTCAGCTGTATATTTGACAAAGGCCTAACACCTAGGATATACAAGGAACTCAAACGTGCTGAAAAGAGGGAAAAAAACAACAACAACAACCAAACAACCCCATTACAAAGTGGGCAAAAGATATGAATATACACTTCTCAAAAGAAGACATATAAGCTGCCAACAGATACATGAAAAAATGCTCAGCCTCACTAGTTACCAAAGAAATGCAAATAAAAACCACACTGAGATACCACTTAATTCCAATCAAGATGGCTGGCATCAATAACTCAAAAAACAACAGATGCTGGAGAGGATGTGGGGAAAAGGGAACACTTCTACACTTTTGGTGGGAGTGTAAACTAGTACAACATCTGTGGAGAACAGTTTGGTGATTTCTAAAATATCTAAATTTTGACCTTCCATACAAACCCACAATCACACTTCTGGGAATATACCCAGAAGAACTCAAATCACTCTATAAAAAAGATACCTGCACACACATGTTTATTGCAGCATTATTCATAGTAGTAAAAACATAGAACCAACCATGCTGCCCATTGAAAGAGGACTGGATAAAAAATTTGGTGTATATACACAATGGAATATTACACAGTCATAAAGAAGGACAAAATTGTGAACTTCTCAGCAAGTTGGATAGACTTAGAGTCTATAATACTGAGCGATCTATCACAGAAACAAAGAACTGAGTACCACATGTTCTTACTCATAAGTGGACCTTGAGCAATTATCATAATACTATAAGAAAGGGATTGGCAGTAATGGGAAACTGCCAGGAGAGGGGGGAATACCTCATCAATGAGAGTACCTGTATAATGAACATTTGTATACCTAACCCTGAGTTGTACCCCACACCTTTAAAATTAAGAATTAAAAAAGTTCAAAATATGGTATCAGATTTTAAGTCCTTATTCTATTGGCTTGGATGGTTCTGTCTTTAGAGAGTTAAGTTTAACAGTTACATGTTTGTCTCTTATGATTTAATAACAATAAAACTGATTTAATTGACTTTTAAAAGGAGGTTGGAATAGAAGTGAGATTAATTAGAATCAAGGAGAATTTCTGTAGCAAGCTACTTTGGGAGGGCGTATAGAACTTTTAGAGGGAAGCAGGAACAAAATTGTATCTAGGAAGGTCTGGCTCTATGGGCACGGCCAAGAGATTATATATATATTTGCCTCTTTGTAGTGTGTGGAGACCTGGCTATAGGCAGCAAAATTTAGATGCCAGTAGCAGTTGCATCACTCTGACTACAGGCACCTGTCCAAGTGTCCTTATCCCCAAAGGTGACAACAACCTCAGACTAATTTAACAGTAACAGAATCTCATACTTGGAAAGGAGTTCTGGGTCACCTCTCACCCGGAACAGGGACTCCCTTCACAATATGTCTTACTGATTAGATCATTCAGAAAGTGATTAAAGACTTTCTGACTTATGAGCCTTTAATATACATCCAGAAAATCCATAGCATTTTTGTTAAATTTTAGCTCTTAAGCAACTTGGTTTTATTGAGCCCAAGTCTGAAACTCAGTCACTGACTCATTAAAGTTATTTCTACCGTCTAGAATTTCACACACAAAAGAACTCATTATTTTTTGCATAACAATGTTGTTTGGATTTGAAAATTAATATCATTTTCTCCTTGTCTTTGGTCTGTATGGCCTCCACTCCTCATCCTATCCTCAAATTTGCCCCCTCCAACTCTATCTCCACCACTAACTTCTTTTCTCTTTCTCGAACTAGCTCTAGTTTGTCAAAGATACTTAAGGATTAAAATAGATAATAAATGTAAAGTCTATTACATAGGAAGCACTTGATGTTTGTTAGCTAATTTATTATTGGTACATTAATAAACACAAACATGTGGATTATTCTATAGAGTGTTGCAAGTGTTAATGAGTCTATCAACTTTTCTCTGATATTGCAGCCTAAGTTTTTTAAACTTTATGTGACTTCTTCACCTAGTAAGCTTAGCTGAAACTTGCAGCAAATGATACTCTTAGGACTTTTAGTGGAGAAAGCTGTTCTTCCATCTTGTTCTTCCATCTTGTGATCCTCTTGTAAGGCAGGACGACTTACCTTTTACTCTTATATATTTGACCAAAGCCAGAGTGTATTATGGGAAGAGCTAAAGATTAGGTCAGAAGATGTAAGCTTAAAATCTGATGTTTACCATTAAGTACTTGTATGGACCTGAACATGTCCCTTAATAACTCTTTTTATCATCAGTAAGTAGGACAAGATAATGCCACATGACCCATGGGTTGTTGTAACAATCAAACTAAATAACCTTTCTTAAACAATGATACAAACTATCAAGTATTCTTATGAGTTTTAATATTCATAGTTAAAGTTTGTTTTGAGGGTTTTATGCTTCCATTCCTTCCTACTGCAACAGCATTGAATCTCAAATGTCATTGAGTAGGATAATGTGTCATTAATGCCCTCAACTAAGTTCAGAGCACTAAACATCTTTCACTTTGGCCACCATGGTTTTGGACTTACTTTACCTATTTATTAAGCCTATTTATTAAGTCAATGCTAAATACCTATGTCTTCTTCAGACATCTAAGTGAGATCATTACTTCACTTGAAGAACATCAACAAATATTGAACTTTTCTCATATCTGTTAAATTAAACTTCAATGCTAAAGCATTTAAAGTGTGCTCAATTTGCTATTTCAAAATAAGCATCAACATTATTATCAATGACAATATATTTTATATAAATTTTGCATATATGAATGTGAAAATACACATATATGCATACTTAGATGTTACATTACATATTTTCTCAGTAATTCAATGGATATCTAAGTAACAGGACTCTGTCAGAAACTTGGGAGTGCATCAGTGAATAAAAACAGACAGAAATATTTTCTCTTTCTAGGAGAAAAGAGGCAATAAACAATATATCTCATAAATAGGTAAATTATAAAGCAAAGTGAGTAAGAAAGATAATTTTGTGTGATGGAAAAAATTCAACAAGATAATGAGGACCAGAAAGGATGGCAATTCTATTTATTTATTTATTTTTATTTTTGTGAGTTGGAATCTCACTCTGTTGCCCAGGCTGGAGTGCAGTGACACGCTCACGGCCACCACAGTCTCAACCTGCTGGACTCAGGCGATCCTTCACTTCAGCTTTCCAAGTAGCTGGAACCATAGGCGCGCGCCACCACAGGGGATGGCAATTTAAAATAAGGTTGTCAGGTTAGATCTCACTGAGATGGTGATACAAAAATATAAAGATTTATAGGCGATGTGGTTATCCATTTGACCAGCTGGGGAATGACCATCGCAGGAGAAACACCCAGGGAGTATAAAAACCTTAAGTTAGGTGTATGCTTGCAATTTAACTGGATCAGAGTAAATAAAGGGAAAAATGATAGAAGATTATGTCAGCGAAGTAATGTGTGGAGGAAATGGACAAGATAGAGCCAAAGTAGGCCATCATAAAATTCAAATTCTGAATAAAACAGGACACTGTGAAGAGCTTTGAGCACAAAAGTTGCATGATCAGCCTGACTTTGATATTAACAAAATAACTTTGATTTTATTGTTAAGAAATAAGGTAGAAAGAAAGAGATAAATAGTAAGTTATTACAATCCAGGTGAGAGACAAGGTAATTCAGACATATTACTGATAAATTTTGAAGATACTTTCCTGATAGATTGAATATGGCATATGATTGAAAGGAGAGAGCCAAAGATACCTCACAGCTTTGAACTGCCAATTGGAAAAAGTTGAGTTGCTGTCAATTGAAATGGGAAAGACCATCAGTAGAGTAGGCTTATTAGGAAAGGAGTTGATGCCCAGAGCTATACACATAAGTTTGAAATACTTATTAGACATCTAAGTGAAGATGTTGAATAGGCAGTTGAAAGCAAATGAGTCCAGAATTCATGAAAGAGAGAACTGATCTGAAGATAGGGACATGGATGTCATCAGCATATAGATGGTATTTAAAGCCCTAAGACTTGATGAGATCACTTAGGGAGGGAATGAAGATAGAAAAGCAAAGATGAGGAAGAACTGAGCTACATAAGTATATTAAGAGGTCAGTGAGAAAAGAAAGGACTAGCCAAAGTGATTGTGAAGAAAAGGTTATTGCATAGGAAGAAAACAAGAAGGGTATGGAGTCCTGGAACCCAAGTGAAGCAAAAGTTTTGTAGATGAGGCAGTGATCATTTGTATCAAATCTGCAAGTAAGTCAGTTAAATTGAAAGTTAGATATTGACCACTGGATTTAGCAAAACAACATTATAACTAACAAAGCACTTTTTGAATGTACGTATTATCTCATTTAGTTTACAAGCTTGATGTGAGGTACTATTAACTTTTACAACTATATATTGATTTGTAAAAAGATTGCTGAACTGGTAAATTATATAACTAAGAGAGAACCCAGGTGCTCTAATTGCAAAACTCCATGTTTTTTAATACAATCCTGTTTTAAACCAGAAATATAACTACCTTGATCTTGCAAATAGATTTCACATTCTGTTAGGAATTTTATTTGACATATCAATTTTGCCTTGAAGATAGTTATACTTATGAGTATTGTTTACAAACCAATAGCAACTTCTATTACCTCTTGGACAAGGAGGCTATAAACAAACAAATGTTTTTTCCACAAATATTCAGACTGATAAAAACCAAACAACAGGTAATACAATAAAAGCAGAGAATGTGAAAATTTCTTCTTAGTTTTAACAACAATTTCATTTAGCTGCAGGCCATAGTTTGCATGATCTATTCAGGGACTGGCAAACTATGGGTCAGAGAGCCAAATCTAGTTTGCTGCCTATGAATAATTTTTAAAATAAAGTTTGTAATGGAACAAAGCTATGTCCATTCATTTACATATTGTCTTTGGCTCTTTTGTGCCACAAAGACAGAGCTGAGTAATTGCAGTAGAGACCATATGGCCACCAAAGTCTAGAATATTTACCGTCTGGACCTCTACAAAGTGTACTAACTCATCATATCATATGAATGAATTTCACCAAGAACATCTTATGGTCCTGGACTTCTGGCTATGTGTGTTTAACCACTTTCTGAAAATGACTTGCTTCCATGTGTTTCTTTGGATATTTAAAAGTAATTCTGCATTTATTATCTCACTTTATTCTCATTGTGTTGGTAAAATAAACTCAGTAGCTTAGCCCATTCAGGATGCTATAACAAAACACCCTAAACTGGGTAATTTGTAAGCAACAGAAATGTATTATTCAAAGTTCTGGAGACTGGGAATTCCAAGATCAAGACACCAGCAGTGATTCAGTTTAGCCAAGCATTTCCTAAAGTAGGTTTTCTTGAATACTAGTCCCATGAAGTGTTCCACCTAAAAACCAAATAAAAATAAGGTTTTTATGATTAAATAAGCTTGAAAAATATGCAGGTGTGATATCTTACTCTTTGAAAATGACAATATACAATATTATTTAAAGATTTTTGGGAAGGCCTACAGGAAAGAAAATTCTGGTATTTCAAATTTCTATGTTTTCTAAATCTAATTGATTACACAATTCCTTTACAAAACAAACAAACATTTGTACCTAACATATTTCAGAGCATTCTTTGGGAAATACTGCTGAAAATGGTTGCTTAAAATGTCTAGACACTTTACAAATCTCTGAGTGGTGTTAACTGAAGTTGGCTTAGAGAGTTGGTCCTCATTCAAAGGTCTTAGCTTTATAATAAATATTTTAAAGTAAAACCATTCCAAATACGACAGAATAACTACAGTTATGGCATAATGGGTCATAAAGAAGATATTGGCAGGTTGGGTCTTGATTCAGGACTTTCCCAAATCTGTCTTCACCATTCCACCATAGAAGCATAAACAAATTATGCCCAATTTAAAGATAGAGAAATTATTAAGACATATAAGGTACTTGGCTGATGTTACTCAGCTATTCAATAATCCAGTACCTTGCACACTTTTTTTTCTGTATATTTTTGCTTAACACACTGTCTCTAGGTAAGACTATAGAACATATTTAAATTTGTATTCAATCACATCTACATTTTTCTCAACAAAATAGAAAGATTATGTAGTTGAAGGTTAAAGTTAAAAACAGTATAATGTTTTTCTTGCACAATGTTATTTCTCCCCACCAATGTAAATAAGCATGGGCTTAATTGCAATTTCAGGTAGCATCTGCTTATTTCAAAGATTTTCACCTTCTGCTAATTGGAGTCATCTGTTTAGCAACTTCAATAGAAAAATGGAATTTGCACAAGAGGATTGCTCTGAGAATGGTGATGATGGTCGGTGTGAACCCTGCGTGGTAAGTTCTGCATTTACTGCTTCCAATTTACATTCTGAACAGATCATTTTTTGTGAAGATCAAATAACCAAATAAGTAATGTATGTCTAGGGAATTATTTGTATCACAGTATAATTTATGACCTTTTTCCTCTACAAATATGAAAGTGATATAAAGTGTGCTTGAGTTGTGGGGAGAAAAGCTTTCCTCTCACTGCAGGTCTAATTACAGGGAGATTGGGATAAGTGCACACAACTCTCTCACCTTTTATGCACCACAGAAGTCATTGCTGAGAGAAGCCTTGAACCTCAGTAGACAAGATTGATAGACTTTAGAATAGATTTCAGCCCTATCTTGCTTATTTGGCTGATTATACATTCAGAACTTGTTCAAGAGCATCTTTTATCATCAGGGAGGATGTTAAGAACCAAAGACAAAGACCTTACTGACAAAACATAAATGTGTGCAGAAAAATTCCAAAGTGAACATTTCTCTTTTAAAATCAATTGTTGTAAAGTGAAACAATCAATTAAGGTGTTTCATTTATAGAATGTGAAGTCACTCGTTTCACAGACAAAATTAATTGGTTATTTTAGTTTTATTCCACCTGTCCTTAAGAACATGAATGTAAGCTAAAGAAAACCTCAGTGTCATAATCATTTGCATAGTGACATTTTCCTTTAAAGCCTTAAATGATTCTTTCCTTATCATCTTTTTTTGTTGAAATTAGGAATATTGTATTGACTTATGTTGCATAATTAATCAGAGGGCAGAGCTGCATCTGTGTTTCTCATTTATGGTGCAAATTTATGATACAATAAATAAATCAATGACTCTGATGAGACAAATTAAAAAGAAATTTATTTAAAAATTTAAAACATATGTGTATTTAAGACATTTCAGTCTTAAAATGAAATGGGGACCCATGCTTCTTTGGGTACTATAGAAATATATCTCTTTCCCTTGACCATCTGCTCACCGACTCCAGGGCTTGAGGTAATGCACTGCACAATGGGGTGAGTTCTGCCCTTATACAACTAAGTGGCTTTTCAATTTAAGGCATCTTATCATCCAGAAGCTTTATCTGATCCCAACCATTTTATAGGAGAAGTTCAAGTTTTCCCAATGCCTTAAGTTAAAAGTGTGCCAGTTTTCTTTTTATTAAGAATCATTTCTTGTTTAAGCACGTTTCTAAAACATTTTTTGTTTTACATATTGGAAATATTCAACTTATCTAAGTTTGAAACTTATAATGTGGAATTGTTCTTGTAGAGCCATTTCCAAAGGGTGTCATAGAATTTGATAAATGGCTTGAAATGGAAAGATGGGCTTCTGAATGATTTTCTAGGGTCTTCTACTCAAAAGACATCATGCTTCCCCTCCTCCCCCCAAGTGTGATTTTGAAAAGTTTATAGACACGGTTTAAAATCCTGTAGTCTTAGGCATGTTATTTTTAAGGGAAAAGAACTACGCTATTTATAAAAGAAGCCAATGTAAGATATCCAATTCTTGACAACAGGAAGAGATGTCAGATTCAGGATAGCATAAATAATGGAATATACAGAAAATTCCAAAGCCTCCTTTTAGTTATTTTCTCCACCCACCACATATTGAACCAGAATAGTGAACAAGTAAAAAAAGGCTTTATAAATATTAATCTCTCTCCTTGTCCTTGTGCCTCCTTGACACACATATGAACAGATATAATGACTAAAAGATGAAAGAAAAAAAATAAGGACCCTAAATTCAAAAGTTGATTGCATTTCATCTTACTAGCATTTGAAGGTAAGTGGTCACCTGCAAAGAATATTCAAATGTTGGTGTAATATTACAAGATGTTATGCTGTATAACAACTTGCAGAATGGTTGTAAGCATAATCATTTCTCTGCTTTTGAAGAGAAGATTTTTATAGTTCCCTGGGAGACAAATCTATTAGGAACTCCCACTTTTACATGTGTCACTTTGATTTCTTCCTGGCCATAACTGCATACAAAGTTTATCATCTGGGTAGAACCTTAACCTTCTATACTTTGAAAAACATAAATGCCCAACTGAAAACAACATTTTTTACAGTTAAATTATACAGAGCTCCAGCTCCAACCTAATAAGGGGGAGGAGGAGGGGAGCTAGGGTTCAGAAACTACCTATGGGTCACAATGTTCAGTATCTGGGGAATGGATCACCTGAGACCCAATCCCCACCACTCTCAAGCTAAAATTAAAAAAAAAAATTTAAACCAAGTAAATAAACAAGAGAGTCAGATAATGTAAAAAATACTTTAAAAAACCAAAAACTATACAGAGCTATTTAAGCCAGAGAGCACTACTCCACAGCAAGGGCTCTCTTGTTTCAGGCTGACTTTGGGGTTCATGAGCAGTACTGCCTTCTTATCCATGTGGCTCAGCAATACTTCAACTACGGCCATGGTGATGCCCATCGCAGAGGCTGTGGCACAGCAGATCATCAGTGCAGAAGCAGAGATCGAAGCCACTCAGATGACTTACTTCAACGGAGCTACCAACCATGGACTAGAAATTGATGGTATTGCATGCTAATATATACAGAGTGGGAGCTAGTCCTTTGGGCAATAGACATAAACTCAAGAATTCTGGGTTATATTTTAAATTAACTGTCCATACATGCATGATGTGAATTTAACTGTCCTCTGTCTATAGTTCCCAAAATTTGTACAAAGTAGTTATATTATACAGATATTTTACCTTAAATTTATTGTTGGATTCATATTTTCTGGCAAAAAAAGAAGAATGTCTTCTCTATCCTACAGCAAGACTGATGGAACTTCTCTCAGGTCTTTATATCAGACTTCCAGTTTACTCTTTTTTCTGCTGAAATGACTTTTCTGCATGATACTGGGAATCTTTAATACCTACATTCTATTTGAATACAACATCAAATGCCATTGTGGTTATTTCTTGCTCTGTTGAACTGTTCTGATGCAATAAAAAAATATTTGGGGAATATTTGTGTTTATAAAATACTTTGTTAAGATGAATATTATGTTAGTATAAGGTGAATTTTTCATTTTCAATTTCTAATAATGCTTCCATCTAATACACATATAAACCCAGTGATAACCCCTTATTTAAATTATTGTTTTTTATTTATTTTTTGCAGAATGTGTTAGTGGACATGAAACAAATGAGAGGAAAGAGAAAATAAATCCAGTTCCACGGTAAAGAATATTGACGTTTTGATTAGGAATTTTCCTAATTACATTTTAATAAAACTATAAACTGGACCAATTTATTTTTCAGATACAGTAATGGTACAGGGAAGATTTCAAGCAAGATGGAGGTGGAAAAGGTACATCATGTCTGATTCTTTCTAAGTAATTTTACATGAAAGTATATTATAGCTGTAGTTAGATACACATGCATTTTAAAAACCTGTCACTAGCTAGCTTCTTTCTTTATAAATCATTTTGCTTGTATAAGTCAAAGCATGTTGTAATGGTTTGATAAGCCTTTATAAATAAACTGAAGTCAACATCATATGGGAACCATTTTAGGCTCTGAAAACTAGCATCATTATTTTCTTCTTTTACCAGAATCAGGATAATGGCAGTTAGCCAATGTAGTTTAAATATAATTCTAGTCTCAGAATATTATTTCATTCTTATTAAAATCTTGCTGGCCTGATTTTTGTTAGAAGTATCATCACCTCTTCCAGATTATGAACTTAGAGCAACTTCTATTCATGTAATTACAAGCCCAGTTATCTTCAGTGCTTCCATTGCCACTAAATATATATATATTATATATTTGTATTTATATTATACATACACAACAAATTTAGTCACTAATAAAAATAAATAAATAAATAAAAATTCAATGTGGTATTTGTGAGTTGCTTATGTCAAATACAGATCGAGGAGTTGTAGCCATTCTGGATATGAAAGGAAGGAAGGTGACCATTGTAAACTATCCCATAGAATTCATTTCTTCGGAATAAGTCAATATGAAAGTACTATACTAGGTTACACTGGGAGCAATATATCTCAAGACCTAAAATATAATCCTACATAGAAGTAGTCCTCCAGTAAACTAAGGCATTCAGAATAGAGAGTGAGGCATATGTTTCTTTGGCTATAATGCACTTACATGTAGCTCAAGAGGAAAGAGAAAACCCTTGTGTTAATTAAAGAAATCTTCTAGGAAAGAGAAATTTCTATATACAGAAAAAATGCATACAAAAGTAAGTTTTAAGCCATTAGCTACAGTATACATTAATGGTTTGTAAAGAGGGGAATTGCGTGTATATTTAGATGAAAAATTATCTTTAGAGATAGAAGCAATTTTTCTTTTTTTGAGTTGGAGTCTCACTGTGTCGCCCAGACTGGAATGCAGTGGCCGTTCCCGGCCACCGCAGCCTCGACCTACTGGGCTCCGGCGATCCTTCCGCCTCAGCTTTCCAAGTAGCCGGAATTACAGGCATGCGCTACCACACCCGGCTGATTTTTTGATTTATTGTAGAGATGAGGTCTTGCTGCCCAGGTGGGTCTTGAACCCGCGGGCTCAGGCAATCCACTGACCTCAGCCTCCCAAAGGCGCGGGATAAGGCTGAGCCACCGAGCCCGGCTAGAAGTAATTTTTTTAAACATAGAAAATAAATAGTATGCCAGGTATGTTATAGAATATATTAGAAGTGGGCTCTAAAAATTGTTGGGAAAATTGGCATACCTAAATAGAAAGAATACACATGCACTCAGTAGCTTTATTATGGTCATCTTTACAAACCTAGTTTTCTGGCATAACATCTGAAGTTTGAGTCAAGTCCCTTCAAACTGATTTTATGTCCAATAATAGGCAAGTCTATTGATGAAAATACTTATCCCTTAATGTAAGCAGCTGAGTCTAGTAGAGAAGATGGACTTAGAAAATAAATGTGACATAAATATCACAACAAAGGCATGCAGAGGCCAAGCCTTCCAGAAGCAGGAGTGATTCGTTCAATCTGGATAGACTGTGGAGAAGAAGAATGACGTAAAGACATCTGAGTCTGGAAAGACATGTGCAGGCAGAGGAGTGCAAACTCCATGAGTGCAGGGGCATGTCTACTTTGTCACCAGTTTAGACTCTAACTCATTCCAGTTGCCTGACAGGGTAGGTATTTGGTAAATATTTGTCGCTTAATGAATTAGTGAATGCAAAGATTGGAAAAGGAAGTGTCTTTCCAATCAGAGAATATAACTAATTCAAAGACCCAACTATGTAAAGAGCAGAGATTTTTCAGGAAAATCAATCAGGAAAACCAATGCAGGTGCCAGAGATGAGCTGTTGTGTGGGGTGAAAGGGTTGGATATGTTTGGTCAGGTCACACATAGCTTTGCATGCAATGTAAAGGAATTTAGAGAGTTGATCTTATGGGAACTAGGGAGCCTTGAAGATGAGGGACATCATTTTCTGCCTTTGGAAATTTTACAGTGTGAAGGGAAATGGAGTATGGACCTAAGTGAGCTTGTTGATTAGCTAGACATTGGAGATAAGAGAAAGGAAAGTTTAGGAGATTTCTCTACTGCTCTAAACTCAGAAAAGATAGATTATGACGCCATTGATTGAGATGGAGAACACAAAGGGAGGAATAACCTTCCAATGAAGAAAATGAGATAACCTAAGTGTAGTTTAGGTAATAAAGATTAATATCTGAATTTAGGAGAAGAAAGTATGTCCTTTGAATGCTGTCTGTTGTCTTTCTAAGAGCCAATGAGTACAAATTTTGGTTTTGGGAATTTTCTGTTTTTTAGAGACAGGGTCTCATTGTGTCCCCCAGGTTGAAGTGCAGTAGCAAAAGCATGGCTCACTGCAGTCTCAAACTCCTGGGCTCAAGCAATCCTCCTGACTGAGACTTTCAAGCAGTTGGGTCTACAGGCCTATGCCATCACACCTGGCTAATATTTCATTTCATTTCATTGTTTCATTTTTATTTTATAGAAACAGGATCTCACTGTGCTGCCTAGACTAGTCTTTAACTCCTGGCCTCAAGTGATCCTCCTGTCTTGGTCTCCCAAAGTGCTGGAATTACAGGTGTGAGCCCTGCACACAACCAAATTCAGTTTCATATTTTTTTAAAAGGGACAACTTTTTGCTGAACAAAAGTGTTCTTTATAAGAGAGTGCATGAAAGCATTTTTATATATTGTAATTTAAGGTATATAAATTTTTGACAATTATAGATATCTTTTTTAGAAATAAATGTATATATAGTTTGTGTTGTAATTATAATAAACTGCACCAGTTCTTTGCCAGGTTTACCCTAGATAATTTAACACTAACTGATTATATAAGAGAATCTTACCTACTTCATTTAGCTATAAAATGGAAGAAATATTTATATTCACAATCTTTTGGTCTTCTGCTTTCTTCTTGAAGTGGGTCGGGATAGCCTATTGAATTAAAATAAATCCTGTGGGGTTTGACCTTGAATTTGACCTAAAAGTCAAAAAAGATGCAAATGTGACTCCCTTTTGGGAGAGAGTGGTTTAAAATAAATTTCAAAGAAAAGAAAGAAAATGAAAGGGTTAGGTTTTTTTTGTTTTTATTTTGTTTTTGTTTTTGTTTTTTTGGGTAATCTGAACCATTTTGCCATGTTCCTGCAAAACAAAGAAATAAATAAATAAATTTGATTTCTAGTGAAATTACTACAAATGTCATTCATTTGAGTCACCATTTATTTAGTACAAAATTAAAAATATTTTTCTCAATTTAATTAAAATCCATTTATAAATGCAATTAAGTCTAAGATGATCAATAAACTTACTTAACTTTTTAGAATTATAATATTTATTTCCAAAAGCAATAACATACACACTGATCCATACAAAGTTTAGAATGTAGTAAGCAGAAAGTTCTCAAAAATAGAAAAAAAATAGAAAAAATAAGTATTACTCCAAATTATAAATTTAGTAATGATAGCAATATTAGTTACGAAACATACATTTACCATTTGTTCAAATGTTACCTTCTCCATGAAACCTACCAAGACCCCCCTATTTTATTGCAGCCACCATTCCCCATACCCCTCCTCCCAACCCTCTGACCTTAACCTACTTTTCCAAGGCATGTGTCACCCTACTACAAACCATAACATTTGCTTAATATTTGTATTGCCTTTTTCCTCCACTAAAATGTAAGATTCACAGAGACAGAGATCTTTGTCCATTTAATATGTACGTCAAATAAATAGAATAGTGATTGCCATAGAGTTAGTATTTAGTAAATATTTGCTGAGTAAACAAATAAAGTCAGCAATATTTTCACAACTAATTACAATTAGATTAAAATAACTCACTCTGCATATAAACTATACGAAAAGAAGAAAACTGATAAAGTTTTAAATATAATGTTATGGATCAGATTAGTTTCATTTTTGGGTAGAAAGATAAAAAATGGTTGGAAACTAAAATGATCAGCTCTAAAATTCTTGTTAATAGAACTGCAAATTTCTCAAACACATAATAGTGATCATAATTTTGCTGCTGCTTCTGTTGCTACTGGTGATAGTGATGGTGATAATGATTTTATGTTGGTGTTGAAGATGGCTATTTAGCAGTACTTCAGAGTCCAGGATCTGATTTAGGAGTATTCATATCTAAGAGTTACATTTCTATGCTGCACACCTAAAAAAGAGTTGTGTTCTATGACTTCACTTCCATAAGATTCTCTTCTCACTACCTGCCGTGGTCCAAATATTAACTAGGAGTCCCTATTTGCCCAGAATAGAAGTGGCAGGTAAGTGTAAATCTAACATTACCTCCTAAAAGTAGCTAAACTATTTTTAGAGAAGAAAATAAACTTGGGGAAAAAAGTAATACCCCAAGAACACACTGACAGTGTATTAAGTAATATATTTATCAGGTTCCACTGAGGCAACTTGGAGACCAAACATCACTCTGTTTCCATAAGAAATGAATTGTGAGTATCCAAAAATTCATTTGTAGATACCAAAGGTTGCTATTCTTTCCCTCCCCTACAAGCATTAGTGTCATTCAGATAGATAGACCAAAGTTTTATACAAGTTCCAGTTTTAAATCTCCAGACATCTTCAAGTTAAAAGAATTGGAAAAACAGAATGCTATCAATGAAAAAATCTGAGATAATTGTTTTTCACTAATTTAATATAATGTATAGTTCCTCAAAGAGAAAAGTTCAAAGAAAAAATATCTGTGAACCAATTGCATCTTGCTTTTAATTAGTGCTGTTTAGTTTGGGGGCTGAAGTCCTCATTGTTGCCTGTCAAATTGTATAAGACAACACTTTTTGATGTTTCCCAAGAACTCAAAGGAGCTTTGTAAATACAGTAATGAACATGGTTTATAATGTTAGGAACTAGGGGCACTAGTCTTGCCAAACAAGAAGACATGAATTCTAGAATATCTGGCCCCGAGATCAAATATTAAAAAGGCACTTTAGCTTAAATCACACAACAAACAAAAGTTGGTCCTCCTTGATCAATCTTTTTCCTAAACTGAGTAAAATAGGGTGGTGAAGACAATTATTAGTGCTGCGCAGTCTTCACCTGACACATCCTAGATGTCTCCTTTTACTCATCTATGGGTTATAGAGAATGTTTATAGAAGAGGGAAGCAGCAAAAGAGAGGAAGACTACCACACACTCTTTTGGAATCATAGCCACAACCTGGGAACATGACCTCACTTCAGGTTTTCTTCTTTATTGTCATAGCTCCACTGGTGGTCATTCTTAATTGTGTTCCTAAGAAACATTTTCTTCATGAAAGAAATTATTGACTGTTGACATGTTTTCTCTCATATATCTTTATTTTGTGAATTACAAAAGTGTAGCTTTTCGTATTTTATGTTATTGAAATGTTATCTAGCAAATGGCATAAGCTCAGCCATGTTGGAGGCATCTGTACTTTAACAATACAATAAATCTTCCACACTACATGGTTTATTTAAATACTGTACATTGTTTTTAAAATTCTCAATAGTGTTTCTTTATGCATCTTCTAGAGGTATTTTCTTACAAAGATATATGTTTATTTTGTCCTCAAACTGCTTTTCAAAATATATTTTGATTGTGGAATATTTCACACATGTACATCTTTATAAAACATAACCGAACATTTTAAAGAGTCATTACCTGAATAAAATAGCGTATGCCATATCCCAGCTTAAGAGAAAGAACCTAGTGATTTCTAGAAATCTCCATGAGCCCTTCTCTGATGATGTAATTTTCCTTGCACAATTACCCCGTTCCTTTGCCAAGGTAGCCATAGTCCAAAATTTTGTCATTCTCTTGTTTTCTTTTTAGTTTTACCACCTGTACTAGTTAAGGTATGGTTCAGCACCACAACAAAGACCCCAAATAGAAAAAGACAGAAATAGGTTGGTATGGTGGCTCCTATATTGTGATGCCCACAAATCTTCCTGTCTTTACTCTGCACTTCAACCTTGTGATTCAAGATGGCTGCCCCATCTCCCTCCATCCATTCTGTGTTCCAGCCAGCTGGTCAAGAAAAGGAGACAACAGAAGGCATATGTATTTATAAATTATTCTATTACTTTCCTGGCTTTAGGATTATTCAGATTACATATTTCTCCTTGAGTTAATTATATTTTTCTATGAATTTATGCACTCCATCTCAAATTTAGTAGTGTGGGATTGTTTATAATATCCTCATATGTATATATTTAAAGTATACAGTGTTGTTAGTTGTATTTTTTTATTTCTAATATTTTTACTTGTGCTTTTGAACATTTTTTCAAATAATTTTTCCAAAAATATGTCAATTGTATTAGTCTTACAAGTCAAAGCACCAATTTCTGACTCTCCATCTTCTCTATATCATATATTCTAATTCATTAGTTTCCTTTCTTTATTATTTTGTTCTGCCCACTTTGTTTTTGCATTTATTCTTCTGTTCTCTTGTTAACTTTTAAAATTAGACATTTATCTTATTAATTTTTAACTTTTCCTCTCTTCCAAAGTAAGAACTTAAGGATGTAAATTTTTTCTCTCTTACTTTAGCTATATCCCATTTTTAAAAGTTTTTTGATTCTCATTATATTAGATTCTTTGACCCATGAGCTGCTTAGAAATGTGTTTTAAAATTTTAAATAAATAGATCATTTCCTTACTAAACTTTGGTGTGGCCATGTCCTCTGTGAACCGTGGCCATCACCATGTTTCCTAGCTTTGGCCCCCTTCCCTTCCTTGGGGAGGTGAATCTCTTTTTTCTCTCTCTCTTTCTAGTTTACTTTTTAAATAAACTATATTTCCTAATCTAATCTAAAATAAAATAAAATATTAAATACATAAAATGTTTGAGACTATTTTAAAATTAATTTTTCTGTGGTCAGAAACTGTGTATATCAGTTCTTCAAAACTTGTTGAGGAAGCTTTATGGACCAGCACATGGTCAACTGTGACAAATATTTTTCACTATGCCTAAAACAAATTGTATATTTTCAATTAATTGGGTGCAATGTTTTTCAAAACTCTTTCTAGAACAAGTTGATAGTTGTGCTTTTCAAATCTCTATAACCTAATCATATTTTTGTCTGCTTAATTCAGCAATTGATGAGACTGTTAAAGCATCTCCCTCTAATATGTGTATATGCCTATTTCTTCTGATAGTTCTGTCAATTTCAGTTTATATATATATTTAGATTATGTTATTTTGAATCTGTTGAGTGTTTACATCTCTGGTTAGTTAACCTTTTATCATTTTACAGAGCATCTCTTCATCTATGGTAATTTTTTGTTTTGGTCTTAGACCTTATTTGTCTGATAATAATATAGTAATATGAGCTTTCTTTAGACTAGTATTTACCTGATATTTCTTCTATTTTTTTACTTTTAATATTTCTGTGTCGGCTGGGCTTGGTAGCTCAGTCTGTAATCCCAGCAGCGCTTTGGGAGGCCAAGGTGAGTGGATTGCCTGAGCCCGCGGGTCCATGACCCGCCTGGGCAAGTTGGCAAGACCTCATCGCTACAATAAATCAAAAATTAGCTGGGCGTGGTAGCACGTGCCTGTAATTCCAGTTACTTGGAAGGCTGAGGCGGAAGGATCGCCAGAGCCCAGCAGG
>NW_006995022.1:91122-103363 GCF_000164805.1 Carlito syrichta
CCACTGCACTCCAGTCTGGGTGACAAAATGAGACTCCAACTCAAAAAAAAAAAAAAAATTTCTGTCATTATATTTTAATAGCTTTCTTATTAAAAAACATATTGCCAGCTTTCGCACTTCTATTAAGTTTAAAAATTTTTGTTTCTACTTGTCAGATTTTATCTATTTAAATGTATTGTAATGCTATATATATAGAGAGAGAATAATTTTTACTATTAACTTTCTATTTTTTCCATATATTCTTTCTATCGCTCTTGAATTATTTTGCAGTTATTTTATTTTTTATTTCATCACACACCGCACACACACACAGATGTTCCATTCTATACTTTGTATCTATTGTTTTAGTTGTCTTGATTATTTTACCAAATTATTTGGTAACAAGTGTTATTATAACCAAATACCACAGATGGGTGGCTTAAACAATAGAAATTTATTTTCTCCCAGTCCTGGAGGCTAGAAATACAAGATGGAGGTGTCGTCAGGGCTGGCTTCTGGTGAGGCCTCTCTTCCTGGTTTGCCCATAGCTGCTTTCTCATTGTGATTTCATATAGCTTTTTGTCAGTTCACATGCAGTAGAGAGCGTATATATCTCTGGTCTCTTTTCCTTATTTTATGAGGACACCAGTCCTATCAGCTTAGTTCTCTACCATCATTTAACCTTAATTATTTTCATAAATGCCCTATCTCTAAACATAGCCACATTGAGGGTTAGGGCTTCAACATATGACTATCAAGAAACTTAATTCAGTGCATAATATCATGTGTATTTCATATATAAAAGTATGAAAAAAACATTTATTTTCTTCCCCCTAAACAGCGCAAAGACTTTAGTGCATTTTAATCCAGACTCTCCCCTTTTACTTACATGCAGTGTTTTCATTTTTTAGTTCTAGTCATTAGATTGCAAAATAATAAATCATTACATAATTTTATTATTTTTTAAATCAAAATTTTGTAGAATTTATTAATATATTTTCTCACCATTGTTTATTGCTTCTTAAAGCCCCTTCTGGTGTCATGCTCCTTCTTCCTGAGTAAATTATTGTTTTTTTTTTGAGTTGGAGTCTCTCTCTGTCACCCAGACTGGAGTGCAGGGGCCGCTCCCGGCCACCGCAGCCTTGACCTGCTGGGCTCCGGTGATCCTTTCGCCTCAGCCTTCCAAGTAGCTGGAATTACAGGTGCACGCCACCATGCCCGGTTAATTTTTTATTTATTGTAGAGATGAGGTCTCGCCAAGTTGCCCAGGTGGGTCTCAAACCCACAGACTCAGGCAATCCACTCACCTCAGCCTCCCAAAGCACGGGATTACAGGCTGAACCACTGAGCCCAGCTTGTAAATCTTTTGAATATACTTCTTAGAGTTTTTTCTGTGTGTGTGTAAAATAAATTTTTGTTTGAAAGAGGGTTTTTTATATTTTTAAAAAATTTGTTTAACAAATAACTTCTTTATTAATACAAATACACACACATTATAAATCACTAAGAAATATAAATATATGACTGGGAGATCCAAGGTGGTCACTGTAAAGCAATAGACTGGCACCTCTCTCAATATACAAGGTGGAGAGTAGGGACTCAGTTTCCAATAGATGGAAACACCTTAAATGTTTTTGGATGGGTGAAACACCCCGCACCCAGCAAAGATCTCTTTGAACACATAGAGACCAGAAAGCAATAGCAGACATGGAAATCCAGGTGTCCCATCTCCTGCCATGTGCCAGGTTCACATAAGAGCTGAAGTCCTACCTGGTGAATGAAAGTGAGTGAGTTAGCCAAAGATGCTTTGGGATGGTTCACCCCCTTCCAGCCATGTGTGGGTCATTGGTCCCATGCTGGAGGAGTCCTAGGCAGGGCACAGCAGTGGGCAACTACAGCCCAAGTGGAAGGGGGAGAAAAGCTTATACTAGGTCAGCCACCATGGCCATGACTTCCACAGGGCTGGCAACTCACAAACTAGGAAACCTTGTTTGCTTAACCAGGATGATATCTGCCACCAGTGGCTAGTGGCCACCTTCCCAACTAGATCAGGAATAATCACCTCCAATTCCTGTGTGCCTGCTGAGCAGAACTAGTCACCTCGTCTAGGGAACTTACTCTAATTAAAGAGTGTGGACCTGAACAAGGAGGGAATGACACAGAAGAAAACTGAAGGCTTTCTCAGTGGGAGGGCTCCTGGGCTGTAAACCACAAGCAACAAATGGAAGACCCATCCCTCCAACCACTCTCAGCAGAGGGCTAGCAGCAGGGGCTTAAAACTAATCTGACTAGATTAACAGCAGGAGAGAATATTCTACAATAAAGAAATCTGCCTGCTACAAGGTGGAGCAAGGTGCCAAAGGGAGTGTCCCTTCCTTCCTCTCTCACTGAAGAGGTCCTAGAGCAGAGGATAATTTAATTGCTTCAGAGCAACAAATAAAAAGTGGAATTGAGAGAAGGAAGAGAGGTCTCTCACAAATGAGGAAAAAAAATGAAAAAATACAACCCTCAGTCTAAAGAGACAGAACCCAAAAAAGAAGCTTTCAGAGCACAAACAATGGAAACCCCTCAGAATGTTTTGCTCCATGTTATGGACACAAAAATCAGAGATTGGATGGCAAAAAGGAACAGGAACCAAGAGAAACTAGAAGCAAAACTCACTGAAGTAATCTAAAAAGTAAAAGAGAAGTTGGTCAATTTAAAAAAAAATTCATTCTGAAATAATGGAAATAAAAAATTTCATCCTAGAAATTAAGAACACAAGAACAAGCGTAGGGAGCAGGTTCAGCCAGGCAGAGTAAAGAATCTCAGAGCATGAAGGCCAAAATATAAAATTAACATCACTATCAAAAGCATAGAAAAAAGGCTCAAAAAGAAGGAGCAAAGCTCCCAAGAGATGTGGGACTGTGTCAAAAAGCCAAATTTATTCCTGATTGGTATCTCTGAAGCAGAAAGGGAAACAGAATACCATGTAACAAGAATTCTATGAGGTCAACCAAGAAAGCTTCCTATATGTTGCTAGAGAGGTTACCATCCAAGCACAAGAGATTCTGAGAAACCCCACAAGGTATCATATGAGAAGACCATCCCCAAGATGCATAGTAATTCACCTTGACAAAATAAGCATGAAAGAAAAATCCTAAAGGCAGTGAGAGAGAAAGGTCAAGCAGGGAACATACCAGGGAAGGTCCATCAGAATCACTCCACACTTATCTGAAAAAACACTACAAGCCAGAAGGGACTAGAGTCCAAGTTTGAACATTCTTAAAGTTAAGTAATTCCAGCCAAGAATTTCCTACTCCACCAAGCTAAGCTTTATCGGTCATAGAGAAGTAAAATCCTTCCCAGACATCCAATCCTTAAGAGAATATGCTGCCTCCAGACTAGCCCTTCAGGAGATGTGCTAGAAGGTGCTGATATCAATATTATTGAATATATTCCAGGCAATTGAGAACAATTGAATTCACACCAAGTCATTTAATGAAGCTGACGTCATACTGATACCCAAGCCTAAGACCAAACAAAGAGTTATAAGCTAATCTTGATTTGTAGAGATGCAAACATTTTCAATAAGATTCTGGCAAATCAGATCTAAACACATCTCAAGGATCATCCACTATGACCAGGTGGTCTTAATTCATGAAATGCAGGACTAGTTCAACATTCCAAAGATCATAAACATAATTCAGCACATTAATAGATGTATAACCAAGAATCACATAATTATATCATTAGATGCAGTAAAAAAACATTCAACAAAATCCAGCATCCCTTCTTGATAAAAACCTTTGAGCATCTAGGCATAGAAGAAACATTCCTCAAAATACTAAGAGCCATCTGTGATAAACCCACAGCCAACATTTTCCTCAAAAGACAGAAGCTGGAAGCATTCCCCTTAAGAATGGGAATAAGACAAGGATACCCACTCCTGTTAGATTGCACTGGAAGTCCTATCCAGAGCAATCAGGCAAGGGAAGGAAATCAGGGGTATTCAAATAAGAAAAGAGGAAGTTAAGCAATCCTTCTTGTGAACAATATAATTCTGTACCTTGAAAACCCTAGAGAGTCTGTCAAAGTTCTCCTCACACCGATAAATGAATTTGGTAAAGTCTTGGGGTACAAAATCAATGTGCAAAAGACAATTTGCAGTTCTCTACACCAGCAATGATCAGGCAGAGAACCAAATAAAAAGCACAATCCCATTCACAATAGCCACAAAAAAAAAAAGGAAAGAAAAGAAATACTTTGGTATCCAGAGAAGTGAAAGATATTTACAATGAGAACTACAAAACACTGCACAAAGAAATAAAGAATGACATAAACAAACAGAAAAAGATTCCACGCTTATAGATTGGAAGAATCAATATTGTCAAGATGTCCATTCTACCCAAGGCAATCTACCAATATTATTTTTCACAGACCTAGAAATAACAATACAGAAATTCACATGGAAACAAAAAAGGGCATGAATAGCCAACACAATCCCCAGCAAAAGGAATAAAGCAGGAGGTATTACACTTTAAACCTAATCACAAGGCTACAGTAAACTTTAAACCTAATCACAAGGCTACAGTAAACAAAACAATCTGGTATTGGTACAAAAATGGGCATATAGACCAATGGAAAGGACGGAGATTCTGGAAGCTAAAAACTCAGTGTCTCAACCAACTCATCTTGACAAAGTCACCAATAGCTATCATTGGGGAAAGGAAACCATATTTAGTAAATGATGCCGGGCAAACTGACTGACCACATGTAGGAGAATGAAACTACTCCCCTACTAATCACCATCTACAGAATTCAAGTCAAAATGGATTAAAGCCCTAAACATAAAACCTCAAACTATAAGAAACCTAGAAGGAAACATGGGAAACACCCTTATGCACTTTGGAGTAGGCAACAAATTCTTGACTAATCTCCCAAAAGCAAATGCCATAAAAGCTAAGATAGATAAGTGGGACCTCATCAAACTGAATAGCTTTTGCCCAGGAAAAAAAAAAGTCAAGAGAGTAAAGAGATAACTCACAGAAGTGGAAAAAGTATTTGTAAATTATATATCTCATAAAGTCCAAAATCCAGGATCTACAAGAAACTTGAACAAAATAAAAGGAAAAAACAACCCCACTAAAAAATGTGCAAAGGACATGAATAAACACTTTTCAAATGATGACATGCAAACATACAACAGGCACATGAAAAAAATACTCAGCCTTACTAATTATCAGAGAAATGTAAATCAAAACTACACTGAGATACCACCTAAATTTGGTAACAATGGCTACCGTTAAAAAACATGGATGGCATCATTAATAAGTCAAAATCAACAGGTGTCAGCATGGTACAAAGAAAAGGGAAAGGTTCTACACTGTTGGTGAGAGGGCAAGCTAGTTCAATCTCTATGGAAAGCAGTGTGGCAATTGCTAAGAGAACAAAAAACTGACTTTCCATATGATCCAGCAACTGTCCTCTTAGGAATATACCCAGAGAAACAAATCGTTCTACCAAAAAGATACCTGCATACACGTTTACAGCTGCACTATTCACAGTAGAAAAAACATGGCTCTAACCCTACTGCCCATTGATAGTGGACTGGATAAAGTAAAGGTGGTACATGTACACGATGGAGTTTTACACAGCCACAATCAAAGAAGAACAACATCATGGACTTTGTAGCAAATTGAATGGAGTTGGAGACCATCACTCTAAGTGATCTATCAGAGAAACAAAGATCTGAATATCACTTATTTTCATACATAAGTGGGCCCTGAACATTAGTCATATTAGCGCAAGGGTGAGATATGCAGTTGCTGGGCATCGCTAGGAAAGGGAGGGAGAAAGGAGGGTTGGGGGGGATGTGACCACACAAAGGATACCTGGTCTACTACTAGAGGATGTGAGGGCCAGTTAGAAGCCCAAACTTTACCTGCATGCAACCTACTTAAGTAATTAATTCTCACTCATATCCCACATCTCTATAATATAATAACATTTAATTTAAAAGAAATTTAAATCTCCACATCATAGTACCAGATGACAATTTGACATTCAGGGTCGACAGAATGCTTAAAGAATTCTGCAACAGATTGGACTCCCATGGTGAAAAGGGCATCTTCACAGACAAAGGGGGGCCCAGCTGAAATAGCTTTTCAAGGTCTCTCTCCTCATCAAAGACCGTGAGGGACACTCTACTCAAGGGGCAGTGTGCAATCTGGTGCTCTTCTGGCAGGTCAAAACTCTCAAAATCTAGGCAATTGCAGGGAAATAATTTTCCTATTTTCAAATAGTTGTCATCCATGGTAGGAAAGAATGTTTTGCTTTAACAGTCTTCTTGGTCATCTTTTTGGCAGAGAAAGTAGGTTGTTGTTGTTTGAGGGGTCTGTTAGCATTCATGGCCTTTTCTGTAGCTCTGTTGACAGTTCCCAAAGCCTCTCTGGAAATTTCAGGTAAGGTTGTTGGAACATCTAACATTTTGCCAACACATGGTGTTGAAACTTGAGCTTTTCCATCTAAGGCTTTGACTAAAGGCCCAGAACCCAGCTTTAGCCCGTCCTTGAGGGCCACCCAAGTACCTGGTTCTGCATTTTCTTATCAACAGAGATTAGAGTAGACATTCTAGAGTATTGTTATTCTAGGCAGCCAAACTCTGTAGTCTAATTCTTGAAATATACTTTTGTGGCTATAGAGTGCTAGATTGACCATTATCTTTTCTTTGCACATTGAGATATATTTCTACTTTCTTTTTTCTTTCTTCTTTCCTGTTGAAAAGTTAGCTTGCTATCAGTCAAATTATCATTGCTCCATAGACAATCTTTTCTCCTTGGATTTGAAGCTGTGTGTGTGTGTGTGTGTGTGTGTGTGTGTGTGTGTGTATGTGTGTGTTCTAGAATTTTACTTTAATTTACCTAAGTGTGTATCTCCTGAATCCCTGGGTTGGGCTTTTCCAACAATTCTTGAGAATTCTCGTGTCATTTCTCAATATTCAATGACCTCATTCTAGTTCTCTTTATTTTCTCCTTCTGAGTCTCCAATTAAATACATACCACATTTTCTTTAAAAATGTAAGGATATCTCTTTTTTTGTGTGTTTTGCTGAACTACATTATGAATAGTTATTTCTGGTTTATCTTCCAGTTCATTAATTCTCTCTTCAGTTATGTCGATTTTGACCCATCTATTAAGCTTTTTAAATTCAATTATTTAAATTTTAATTTTTATAAATTTTATTTGTTTCTTTTTAAGGTTTTCTTGCAAATTGTTATCATCTATTTCTCTGTACACATATTTTCCAGTCTTTTCACTAATTTCACTAATTGTAAATAAATTTACTTATATTCTATGTCTGTGTCTAATAGTTTTAGTGTCTGGAGTTCTTGCAGATCTCTCTTTGGCTTAGTTTTATTTTCTGCTGATCCTTATTTTGTTACTTTATTTTTTATTTTTTGTATGCTTTTTACTTTTAAACACTGAAATGCTAACTTTTGGGGGAATTTGTATGGGAATTCTTTAAGTCTTGGCTTGCAACTGCCTATAACAATTTTCAATTATAACACTATTTCTCTTTTAACACACAAGTAACAAACACTTATGCTTTAAGAAAAATTATCATGATTACGCTTTTTCAGGGGCATTATTTTCCCTTAAGCCAGTATGACAGTTTCTTGCGCTCTACTTCTGCATAGGATATCAGCTTTATGAGTATTTTCTCACACGATTTCCCACATACAGTTGGCCTTAGGCAATATCTTTCATTCCAAGCTCTCCCTGCAATTGGATCAACTGAAATCTTACTTAAAATTCTGCTTTAAAGTAGTAATACATTTCTAAAGGATTAAAAAAATATTTTAAACAATATTTTGTTTAGCAGGGAATCTGATTTGTTATGCTGTTGGATGGACAACTTTTCTATGTTATTTATATTTTGTTTCTGCTATTTGCTACCACTACAGAAAAAATAAGATTTTTCTGAATGACACACATATATATGACTATAGATTAGATAGATAGATATAGTAGATAGATAGATAGATAGATAGATAGATAGATAGATAGACAGACATACACAAATATATATGTTATACCAGGATGCCCAAAAATGTATGTACATTTTAAGAGATGTTTGCCATAACAGAAGTATGTACATTTTAAGAGATGTTTGCCATAACAGAAGTGTCTGGACTCTAATGGTAACCACTTTGAGCACCACTTATAATTACAGATGTCAAGCATGACTTGTATTTATCTTATTGATTATTATAACTTTAATAAGTTTTTTCTTTCTTAAAATATGTATACTTTTTTGGCACCCTCTGTATATATGTATACAGCACATATTATATATTATATATATTGCATTTTGCTGAGAAATTACAAAGAAAGTATCTAAATAGTTAACATTTAGGGCAATAACATTTTGAAAGTAAATCCTAGATTTAATCATGATTTTTGACACTGCTGAAAAAATAAAGGTTTACAAGCGTCCCTATACCCTGAAAGCTAAATTTTAAATATCTCTCTGTCCATTATGCACACAATAAGCATAAGTTTATAACGGTATAAATTTGTATCCCAACTTACAATATGCAACAGTTCTTTATTAACTATAGTGGACATATATCCTATTTCAAACTTCAATTTTATTGCCAACTCTTCTGAATTATTGAGATTATTATTTATTAGATCTTCACTAGAACTTCATGAAGAGTTCATACCGGGCATAAGGGAAAGAGCTCCTTTTACATTTTTTTTTTTTTTTACAATTCACTTACATATTAATTTCATTCTGTGACTTCTCCACAGACATCATTCTCTTATAGATATAATTTAAAATCAAATGCATATTATGGAAAGGTTAGTCTAATTGAAATTAAATGACATAATCGGTTATTTATTTGACTGGACACATGTGAACTCCACAGGCAACAGAGAAGACAAGGTCCCACTGCCTCAATATCCCTGCACTCCATGGAGCTTCCACTCCCCCACCCTTTTTACTTATATCCTCCGCCAACATACAGACCCTAGAAGCACTTGGCCAACATGTGCACTATCAGTCAAAGCGAATTCATTTTTTTGGTTTTTTTAACAGATATATAAATATCACCTCTTCCATTGAGATGGTTGATGGAAGAGGTTCATTTGCCACCACTGTATTCTAAATCGCCATGAAAATCAGAACAAATTGGCTTTTCAAGTCATAATCACAATTATATACATGCTCAGGGAAGCAGTGACAGAAAAACCATTTTTAGAAGCTGGGAATGAAAAGGATGGGTGGAAAATGACTAGTTAACCCCTGTTCCACAGAAGCGGATTCCAAAATCAGTGGTGAGGAAAGCCAATAAACAATCCAATTTACATAGCAGTGGCCTTCAGTATTTAAATGTGGAAAAGTGGGTGTAGGAAAAATTGCATATGAGGCAGTTACATTCCCTATTTCCACCACGACCTCCCCTCCCGCCAAATCCACCTGATGCAAAGTTTTGGAAATATAGCCTCCGGCTCCACCAACAGAAGTATAGCCTTGCAAAACTGAGAGAAGGAGAACCAGATCCAGTTCTGACTTGGGGCAGAAGGTCACCGTGAAAATAGAGGTACTGAGTGAAGGTTTATATGTTGAATGTTAAGAACCCTGCCCTGTATCTCACCAGCCACATAGTCAACACCTGCCTTCTAGGTGTCAGCAGGCAAGAGACCAGATGGTGGTTCCCTTGGGAACACAATCAGTACAAGAGAGAAGATGAAAACATTGATATTAGAATTTTCTTTAAAAAAAAAAAAAAGAGGACAAAAAAGAAAGCATCTAAATAGTTAACATTCGGTTAGTATTAGTAGTAACTAATACTAGTAACATTAGTAACATTCAATAGTAGTTAGTATTCAGATGATACTACAGTGAAAGCTCACAATAATTTTTAACACACACGCAGATCTTCTGAGCAGATTTTTAATGCCTTCAATGGGAGAAGACATCCAAAAATTCTTGGATATCTGAAGAAAGCCTCAGGTATGAATGAAAGAGTCCCAAACAAGCAAAAATGAGACACCAACTGGCAAAAGACAGAGACAGTCTAAGAAGAAGAAAATACCAAAAAAGAAAATATAATTAATATATTTACTAAGATAAATAAATTACATTTTCATGAAATACAAAGAGCAGTCTATAAAGAGAAGCAAGAAGATAAAAATATGAAATACATAAGTATAAAATAAATATATAAATGTAAATATGTAAAAATATATGATAAATTGAAAATTCAACAGACAAAATAGAAAATAGATTAAGAAAATAGAGGTTTCTGAAAAGAATAGAGAAAAAGCGGACTACATTAAAAACTCAAGAGAATTTTCATAATGGAAGAATAAAATTTTTTATGATTAAAAGACCCACTGGGTGTCAGTAAAATAAGTGAAATAAATATACACAGGGCTGGTATATTTTGGAATTTTTGCAATTTCAGAATACTATATGAAGACCCTAAACGCTTTCAAAAAGGAGGAAAAACTGCTTTCTTATAAAGGATCCAAAATAGGAATAGCTGAATACTTCTTCCCAGCAACATTGGGAACTCAGAGACAACAGGGAAAAAAAATGCCTTCAAAGTTCTAAGAAACATTTGTTTTCAACCTACAATCAATATCCAGCCAAAGTATTGATGAAGTATTATGGTAGATTTAAGTCTAGATAGCTATTTGCATTTCTAGAGTTAAAAAAAGACTTGATTTAAGACAGGCAGGAAGACTCTGGAAGAGATTATCACCAAGACAATGAAATTGGTGGAATATTTATGTGGGCCAGGTACCCTATCGCTTGTTCTGAGAGAAGCAAAACAAGTGAGAAGAGAAAAACAAACAAGAATTTTCCAACTCGGGGGAGGCAGGAAAAGTAATATATATCATAGTACTCAGATGTTAGTTGAGATCTAAACAACACACTGAAGGCTTGAACTCTGAACTGTAAGTAAAATTAATGATAGAGCTATACTGGAAGAATGATGGAGACATAAAAAGGGTATGTATTCGGTGAAGGAAACTGTGAAAGAAATCTGCAATTACTACCACCAGGTGGCAATAGTGAGTTATATCTAGACCTACAGGATTTCTGTTCTGACCGGTCTGTTAGGATGATGTCATAGGATTCGCATTTGGTAATGTCCTATTGGAAATGTTTTCAATTGCTTCAAAGATGTGGAAGGTATACTTACAGGGTCTTAGATGTCATATATTTGTGTGAAATCATTGATGTATGACAGACTGAGTTGGGATTGAATAAAAACACAGTAGGTCTCAATTAAGAGAAAGGCAGTATGAAATGGAACTAAATGTAAAGTTTCAAATGAAGTTTCATTTTAGTTTGGTTTGGCTTTAATCACATACGTCAAAAGTGTCCTGGAAGGCAAGATAGTACAGGAGAAAATCACTGGGAGAATTCAGATACATGGATTCTGGTTCAATTCTGCAGTGACCCACTGTGTCACATCTGGACTCATTTTGCTTTTCTGAAATATTAGGTCATTGTACAGAATAATCTCTAAATACCTGACAGTTTTAATAGTCTATGATTTTTTTATATTTTAAAATCACTTCTTTATTATTGTAGATATGAAAAGCATCAAGAAGGTAGTATATACTCCTAATCTCATTATCAATAGGTAAACCTTTGTTCATATGTTGACATTTTTCATTTCAGCCTTATTTGTAGCACATATATAATGTGGATATATTTTTATTTTAAAAATTACATAATTCTGCATATCTTATTTTATGTCTGTTTTCTTTCATTCTAACACGAGCACATACCCATTCATAATATAACCGTGACTTGTGGTCACTTTAACACAATAGGTTTTCCCTGGTCACTTCATCTCGGGCAGTTCCCAGCCTCACCTCTCTAGATGCTTTGCTTCTCACTTTGTTGTTTTGGAAATTTTTTCTCTGAAACTCTTAGGAGAACACACACACACACACACACACACACACACACACACACACACACACACACACACAAGAAAGTAAGGAGACCAGGACAGAGAAAGGAAATAGTGTTAAATGTTGATAATAGGCCAATCTGAATAAGTTATATGACTATTTTTACCAGTGTTTATTTGTCACTTTCCTGTAAGTTTAAATTTATTTTTAAAAAATTAATGTAGCCGGGCTCGGTGGCTCAGCCTGTAATCCCGCGCCTTTGGGAGGCTGAGGTGAGTGGATTGCCTGAGCCCGTGGGTTCGAGACCCGCCTGGGCAGCGAGACCTCATCTTTACAAG
>NW_006995022.1:103383-187147 GCF_000164805.1 Carlito syrichta
CAATTCTGCAGTGACCCACTGTGTCACATCTGGACTCATTTTGCTTTTCTGAAATATTAGGTCATTGTACAGAATAATCTCTAAATACCTGACAGTTTTAATAGTCTATGATTTTTTTATATTTTAAAATCACTTCTTTATTATTGTAGATATGAAAAGCATCAAGAAGGTAGTATATACTCCTAATCTCATTATCAATAGGTAAACCTTTGTTCATATGTTGACATTTTTCATTTCAGCCTTATTTGTAGCACATATATAATGTGGATATATTTTTATTTTAAAAATTACATAATTCTGCATATCTTATTTTATGTCTGTTTTCTTTCATTCTAACACGAGCACATACCCATTCATAATATAACCGTGACTTGTGGTCACTTTAACACAATAGGTTTTCCCTGGTCACTTCATCTCGGGCAGTTCCCAGCCTCACCTCTCTAGATGCTTTGCTTCTCACTTTGTTGTTTTGGAAATTTTTTCTCTGAAACTCTTAGGAGAAAATACACACACACACACACACACACACACACACACACACACACACATACACACAGAGAGAAAGAGAGAGAGAGAGACAGACAGACAGATAAAGAGAGACACAAAGCAAATTCCTCCTACCCTTATAGAGAAATGCATTATTTTGTTGTACATAATTCTGCAAATACAGGTGCCCTCAGGGTCAGGGCCTTACTTTCTTCCCCAAATGACTTATTCCAACTCCCTCTTGGGCTTGAGTCAAACTCTTGGTCTCAGTTGGAAACTGCTATCTGAGTAAAAGACGAGATTAATCTAGATTAATCTGATGAAATCCTCACCCCTTTTAAATATTTTCTATTCCACGTGTTGGCTTAATTAGTGGCTCATGCCTGGCTTTCCTGAGAATTTTGTTTTACTGTTCAGTGCCCACTCCTACTGCCTCTCAGCTCCTCAAGATTCACTCTTCAGTATTGTCTTATCTCTTTCACTAGTTCAGTCCAGTGAGCACATGCTCTCAGCAAAGATGACAATAAATTTGAATGTGTGGCCCTCATGGTTACTGGTTAGATAAATTGTGTATCCCCACTCCTTCTAGATAGTTCCTCTACTTAACCTTTAATTTGCATTATCATATATGAATGCTACCATTTACCATAGAATTTGAATTTACTTTGAACTTTTAATGCCTTCATAAATCATCCTTGATATTTGCATAAGCATCAACCTATGTGCAGTACCATTCATGTATATTTTTAAAGTCTTTATATAGAAAAGGGTGTGGTAGATTTGTAAGATCTGCTCAAAGCATGGCAAACATATTAATTCTTTTCTGGTCTGACTTTTTGTTGTATATCTGCCAATGCATTTTAATCATTGTTTTTATATATACAAATACTTGCAGTTAAGTTTTTATAGGAAATCCAATTTATTCTTTATTTGCATTTTTAAGAGTTGTAAAGTGGCAGTGACAAGTTGTATACATATTACATTTTAAGTTTCCATTCTTATTATCAGTTTAATAATATCCAAATTATGCATTATTTTCTGGTTTGTGTTTGAAGCCTTTCCTATAGTAAAATATTTAATTTTAAGCCCTAAATTTCCAATGTCACTTTGTATCACTCATGAGTTTTTAGTTATTTTGCTATTTTATTTACATATTATTTATTTTTGTCAAGTTTTTAAGGAAAATTTGAAATATAAGGCAAAAATAGTCATTTGTAAATTAACTTATTTTGACTGAAGTGTAGAATCCTCTGGGGGCTGACATTTAAGCTAATTAGAAATTAAAGGGTAAATTACAATTCAGTGCACCTGACCCAGCCGTGATAAATGCTGTTTCCACATCCATGATGACTTTTACTGAGTAGTAATTTTTTTCCTTATGATGACTTCCCAAAAAGATCTTTCAGTGCTAATGTCTTAGCGTATTTACCTGCATGCAAGAGGTTATTTCTTCTATTTATTCCGTAGAAAAAGAAACTCTTATACACTGTTGGTAGGAATGTAAATTGTTACAGTCATTATGGAAAACACTATAAAGTTTCCTCAAAAAAAAATTTAAAAACCAAACACTACCATATGATCCAGCAATCTCTCTTCTGGGTATATATTTTAAAATGAAATCTCTTTGTCAAAGAGATATTGCACCATCATATTCATTGCAGCATTCTTCACAACACCCAAGTTGTGGATACAATCTAAGTGCCCATTTATGGACGGATGGCTAAAGAATATGCATTTGGGGTTGCTGTTATAACCTCCTTATGGGTGTCTTTGAATCAGTTCTTGCCTGTGACAGACCTTGTCTGCACACTGAAGCCTTAAAAAGGTATCCAAATGTATTTAAGAACTATATAAACACAAACAGATAAAAGATAACAAGTGTGTGTATATTTCTTAAACACATCTGGACTTTTATTTGCAGGATGCACTCTGTAGAATGGATCTGAAATAGGTAGGAATTATGCTACAAGATACACAAAGGCATTCTTTCAGTCACCTAAATCAGACATAACATTGAGTTAGACCGAGGTAACAACAGTGGAGATGGAGAAATCCAAATAGAGTACATGCATATCTAAATAAATGAAACTGAAAGAATTTGGCAGGATGAGGAAGAAACTATTTTCAAGGCAGATAAGTAATATAGCACAGAGCCTGAGAGTATGAGCTCTAAAGCAGGACTGCATGGTTTCAAAACCCATATCTGCCTTTTACAGGCTCTGTGACCTTTGGAATTCACTTAACCTCTCTGTGTCTCATGTCTTCATCTGTAAAATAACACCAGTAAGACTTACCTCACTGTATTATAAGACTTACATGAAGTAAAACATTTAACTAATTTTAACTTAGGCCAGTGTTTATTATATCCTAAGTACACTACAAGTGTTCGTTATTACGGTGGTGGTGATGCCATCAACCTATAGGAGTGATTCCAAAGAACTAGCTTTGGGAAAGAAGGTAATGAGTTTGGTTTTGAACATTGTTAGACTGGAGTTTTATTTAAGGCATTCATATTATGTTGAATAAGCAGTTGGATATATGAGTCTAGATGAAGGAGTCTGAACTGAAGACAGAAGTTTGGTGATCTGGTATATGAATATTCATTGTATCAATAAAAAATAAGAGTTTTTTTTTTAAAGGAGAAACATTAGAGTGAGGAGGGACAAGGGCCTGCAATGGTTTCAAGAAACTTCGGTTTTTAAGAAGGGTAAAGGCAAAGAAATTGGCAAGGGAGACAAAAAAACAATCAGAGATATAAAAGAAAAACAGAAAAGTGAACTATCACAGAAACTCAGAGCAAAGGTTTTTTCAGTAGGAAGGAGTGATTAAATCTTTCAGCTGCTGCTGAGAGGTCTAAAAGTTGAGACTGGAAATTACCTATTGGGTTTAGCAAGGAGAAAGTTACAGATAGTCATAGGAAGTGCATTTTGGGTGACACAAGGAGACAGAAACCAAGTTGAAGTGGTTAAGGAAATGGAGTCAGTGAATATAGACAACTTTTTTGAGTGGTTTCACTGTGGAAATGGAGATGAGGAGGTAAGGCAATAGTATGATTGAGAGGAGGGTTAAGAAGTTCTTGTTTTTATTCTGTAAAGATAGCTAGAGAAAGATTAAATGTTGATGAAAATTCCAGAGGTGTGTAGTAGAAGGTTTCTGAGAAGATCCAGAAACAAGAAGTTGGAGGAAAGATATTGACTTTAGTAAGTATATAGAGAACAGGGAGAAGGTGGGAGCAGGTGCAAGCAGGTTTCTACATTTTACATGGATATCATTGTCTGGTGGACTTTCTTTTCTCTGAGAATTAGGAGAAAAAACTACCTGCAAAGAACGAAAACAAGCATTGAAAAAGAGGTATAAAGAGAGTACAGGAGGTTTTAATTTTTTTGTGTGTGTGTGTGCATAGACAGGTAGAGTAATTTGGTCAGAGACACGCTGTAGGGTAGAGGAGCAGCATGATTCAGGAGGGGACGTTTGTGTTCACGAATGTAAGGAATCCAATCGGCTCTACCATGTGTGTAATTTTTAGCAACAGTGACTAGCTGCTCAAAGGCAGGCATGATGTGGAGAGAGTGAATGGTTAGGTTCATCAAAAGTTGGAATTTTGATAAATAACACCATTTCAAGAAAGACAAGAAAGAGAGTTTTGACTTTTGTTAAGAAAATTATTGAAATGGTTGACCATGGAATCTAAACTGAATAAGGAAGTAAAGAAAGGAGAGGACTAGTCCACTGAGAATCACAAATTGCTTCAGTGACAGACTTACCAACGAAGGACTATAGGAATAAAGGTAATTAAACAGTTAAGTTAGAAGAACTTTGGTAAGTGTGACAATTTATTGGTAAAATGAAACTCTGTCACTGAGTAACTCTAATATCAAGCACACACCATAGGTATTCCTGCATTCCACTTAAACAGGGCTTGCAAGTGAGAGAAACACAAACGTGTCAGACTCTAAATTTAGTGATAAAAATGAGAAGGCTGAGAATGTTGACTTATGGAGAGAGTTGGAGTAAGTCTCCACCAGGGAGGAGGGAAGAGCCTTCTACTTACTATAGTGAGATACCTACTGAGAAACCACTACTTGGAGAACTTGCTATCTATCCCTAGACTTAGAGGATGCTAATGGACACACTTGAAAAATTAGAGAGTGAAAGATCAATGTGGTACATATACATGATGGAATACTATGCAGCCATAAAAAAGAACAAAATCATGAATTTCGCAGCAACCTGGATGGAACTAGAGTCTATAATACTGTGTGACCTCTCACAGAAACAAAGATCTGAGTATCACATGTTCTCACTCATATAATGGACCTTGAACATCCAATGTAATACTATAAGAAAATGACTGACAGTACTGGGAAACTATGGAGGGGGGATGGGATTAACAGTAGCAAATATCTGTCTGGTGATGGGGAAACACCTCTTATCAACAGGGTGCCTGAATGAAATGTAATTGTACACCTAACCCTTAACTGTACCCCACAAAACCATAATAAAAATATTGATTAATAAAAAAAAAGTATACAAAAAAAAAGAAAGATCATCGTTGGATTTACTTGCTCAATGGAAGTTCGGCTGCACTTTCTCTGATAACAGGGCAGAAGTGCCTGTTTCCCTGGGATCAAGTGTAGGCAACATGTGGAAGGAGTAGCATTTGGGGTCAATTGAAAGGTAACTTCCTCCAAGAGAGCTTTTTTTTTTAATGTTGGTCTCAGCATAAAGAAACCAAATGGGTTATCACATTCAGAAGTCACAAGTGTGTCATAAGCAACCAGGTGGAAGAGATGCATACTGTGCAGAAAAAGCAACAATCTGGTGTTCTTATCTGGGTGATGGGAGTCTCATAAAAACCCATGAAAGTACCTGTCAGATGGAGTCATTTTGAACTCTCATCAAACCTGGAGAGTTCTAATGTCATATCTTAATATACGTCTCCTAATCCTTATTACTCTTAATCCTTATGACTCCTCTCTGATCCTGTCCTGCCCTGACACCTCAAATATGGAGGGTTTAGACAATGAACTTAGCAAGTGGTGAGAAGAATTGAAACTAGGAGAAAGGGAGAAAGCCAAACTCACAAAGCTCCTTCCAACTATTGGCTTTCAAGTAGGCCTGATCTAGGGGAGAAGAGAATGTTTCACTTTAAATAAAGTTGTAGCTTTTCTTTTCAAAAGGGGAAATATTCATTTCAACTACTGAAAAGAAGCTGCTTTTTTGATTAAGTATGACTGAAAAACTAGTAAACGCAATGTCCCGCCAAAATTATTGGCTTGTCCTTTGATTTCACTGTAGAAACAGCAAGAATCAAAATAACAAAGTGCATATACATGGGTCATGGGTGAAAGATAGAATGAAGTTGCCTTTGGCTTGTATCTTAGGAAGCCCTACTTTGAAACAAAACATTTACGTTTGGAATAGTGATTTCCCAGGTGGAACTATTGGAGGATGTACCACTGCCCAAGCTGTAACTGTGGGAGTGGTTGACTGAGGTGGAACAGAATTGAAAGTCTTTGGCATTGAGGTCAAAAATCTGTGAGTCCAGGCTATTTGAAAGCATTATTTGTGAACACGGTATCATCATCCAGATGCTGACAGCACTTTGGGTATGAAAGATGATTGTGTGCCCAGTGCAAACGTTATCTAAAATGACAGCTGTGGGTGACCAGCAGACCAGAATATGATGGTCAAAAGAGGGAGGAGAGAAAGTGGTATCCAAATTTCATAACTCTTTTAAAAAACCGATTTATTCTTGCGTGAGTAGAGGATTAGCATTCTAGAAGAAATGGGGAGAGGGCAAGAAGGACACTGATTCCATCTCTCAATGCTAAGGTATACAGGGTTGGAAAAATTCGACTTCAGGAGGGGCATCTTTGAGGGACTATCCATCAAGACACCAAGGTGTGTACCATCAATATCAGCAGAAAAACAGGGGAAAACTTTAGGATTAGTGGTGAGCAGGGATGGCATGAGGGAAGAGTGAGGTGAGGGACAAGAAAGATGGATGAGGGATGAGTAGAATTATGTTTGTAAAATATTCAGTGGTTTCAGTTGAAATATTTTTATTGTTGCATTTCTATCAATGGAACAATAAATGCCATGTTAGTCAGCTTAGGTCGCCACAACAAAATACCATAGACTGGGTGATTTAAACTACAAAACTTTATATCTCATAATCCTGGAAAGTAACTCAAAGTCCGGCAGGGTTGATGTCTGGTGAGGACTGTCTCTTGGGGTTGCAAAGTCACATTTTTCCCGTGTCCTCACATGGCAGAGAGAAATCAAGTACTCAAATGACTCCTCTTATAAGGGTATAATCCCATCAGACCAAGGTTACATCATCCTGATCTTGTGTAACTTTAATTACCTTCCAAAGGACCCATCTCCAAATACCATCTCATCAGGAGTTAGAGCTTCAGCATATGAATTGGTGGGGCAGAGAAACACAAGCATTCAGTCCAAACAAATGCTATTACTGCTTATTTTGACCACAAAGATTGCTGCTCTCAAGGTACTTTTTTTGTTGTTATTGAACAGAACTCAGGCACAGGAACTAAATATCGAACAAAGAAAGACCACATGATGTGTAAACTTATGGGTTTGTGCATTGCTTACTCTTCTACCATTGGTGGACTCACAACGATCACTGGGACCTCCACCAACTTGATATTCACTGAGCATTTCAATACGTAAGTAACATTACTGTATTGATGGTTTAACAAATAGGCAGCATGTAAATTATAACAGTGATTCTTACCTGATTGAAAGAGCTCAATGACAGAGATGCTATGTTAACTCTTGTTTCGGATCAGGACATCTAGAGGTCTAGAGACCTTGCTTTGTACTGAGAATTAAATAGCCAGGACATAGTGAATTAACCTATGGCTACAGAGTTCCCAGGTCAACTCAGAGGAGATAACTCTTGGCTGAACACTCTAATGAAAAAGATAATTTAATTTTTATTGCACATAGTCAGAGTGAAAAAAATTGTATTCATGGGACAATTTCTGTAAGGCTTAGGGATTGGCCTTTGAACTTGAATAATGAGTGATGAACATAGGTACTAATTATGGAAAGTTTGACTTTGGAATTCAAAAAAAATTTGAAAGACTGAACAATTACAATACATGTTAGTAATAAAGTATCCTATAGACAGAAATTTGACTCCACAAATAAGCTTGAAACTGCAATGACAATTTGTTGCAGACAATGGGGAACCTGTGGATTCAACGGGTAGAGCATTTAGGTTTAAATTCCACAATTTGCGGTTACTTACTTCATCAATTTAAACAAAAGAAAAATACGTGATTTTCCCGAGACTTAATTTTTACATATACGAAATTGTCACAGTTCACAGGGCAATTGTGAGAATTAAATGAGGTAAATTATGTAAAAATATTTTGCATTGTTTAAGTACTATTGAAACAATAGTTTGAAAGTCTATTCTTTTATATGAGATTGCAGACTGGTTTTATTAAATTTACAAAAATAGTAACTTTGTTTTTTGACATTTAGGTAGGGAGATAGAGTGCTATATAATGAATCCTAATCACTTACTTTGCATGCATTATAGTGTATACATAGCCTATGTATTCTTGCTGTGAAGATGATATATAACTGATTAAATGCATAGTCCCTGGAATTAAAATATCTGTCTTCAAGTTCCAGATCTTCCATTTGCTAGCTAGGTGACTTTGTCAATTACGTGAGTTCTCTTAGAGTTTCAAGGAGGTGGGCAGCATTGAAAAACCCAGAACAGGATTTATGGTCACAGAAAAATTAGGGTTCAGAGGCAGGAAAACTACACTCTAGGAAATATATTCACAAATCTGTGGACTTTCTGAAATTATTTGAAAAATGTGCATGCATAGATTCTTCAAGAACTCCAAGACTCAAAGGATGTTCATCTCCATTCTAGAAGCAATGGGAACTGTGCACAAACACTGGTATAGACATGTAGCATCAATATTATACATACTTCCCTGTGTAGAGATCATTTCTACCAATATACATCTATCATGTATAGTCTAATTACTGACTTAGAAATAAACCTTTACAGGATTCTTGGTTTATAAATGAGTCTTCTAAAATTTACATTGCCAGGAAGAATTTATTCAATGTGTCCCCTAATTCAAGGCAGAAAGTGTACCTGATCCCTTTCTCAAAGTTAGACTTATATCCTTTCTCATGAATTCATAAGGAAAGAGATTCAACATCTTGGCCCCCTCTGTGAATTTATTTTTCTTATAGTTCAGTCAAATTCTTATGGTTTTATCTTTGTTAATATGGTTTCCATCATTCCTATGACATTATTTGATACAGTTGAAGTGATTTATGTTGAGTTTGCTTTTAGTCTTTGTGTTCTTGCACAGTATATCAATCAAATTTTCTATTTTGTTTAACTTTTACCTTGACTCTTTGTATGCATTAATCCATTTGTAATGATAGACTGAGAGCATTGTAGTCCTTTAAGCAAAATGTCTTGGTAACAACTTTCCATAACTGTCTAATCTTTTACTTCTCCCAGTCATGAGAAATTGGCCAAAAAGTCTTTTAAATTTACAGTATGCTTAAAATGTACTTTGAAATGTAGTGATTTTTTTTCTTCAAAAGGATGCCTTTACATTAGAAATTATATGCAAACCAGAAAAAAAGAATGTGAGTAATCCTTTTTTGATATGAAATACTGGGAAAATAGAAAAAAAAATCTCATGTGAAAAATATAATTGGTAATATTAAATAAGCTAGATATTTAATGAACTTTTCCTTAAATGTTGTCCCTACCAAATCAATAATACCCCAAAGCAACAATAGAATAGAATGCATCCAGTTTTATTGGTATATGCTATGGAAGCTTAAAATTGGCAAAAATAAATAAATAAATAAATATTCTTTGTTCAGATGTTTGGGACTAAAGAGAAAAAACCCTTTTTCTACATATCCATTACAATCATGCCACCTTTTCCTCTTGATACTAGTTGCCATCTTTTGGAGGAATACCAATGATAATTTTGAACAATTTTATTTTGTATCTCTCCCAACTTTAAAGGGTGCATGAAACCTCAGAGTTAATGGCTTCATACCATTGACATTTACACAGAGGAACCACCTTATCAATAAACTATTGGAGGGAGAGATTGTATAACATATTTTGAAGAACTATCTATTTAATATAAATATAGAAGTGTTTTTATCCATCTAGTATATGCATATTTATGAATTGTTTTTATTTCAAAGCTCGTTAGATATATGTCTATGGATAGTAGTAATATTTATAATGCCTTTTGTTCTCGTTTTTACACAAAGAAAAGAAAAACATTCTGAGAAAGGTAAAAGTTATTTAGCACAAATAAAAGAAGACCTCCTTCAATCATCAATCGGCAAACATTTGCTGAGGACTGAAAATATGGCTTGCACTGCTTTAAATTATATTGGAGAATGCAAAAAAAATTCTTCTGGGAAGGATAATTTACCTAGTTGTCTAGACAAAACATACATGAAAATCATGAAAATTTAAAAACATTATAGCATTTGTTTTTTGACATATAGGTAGGACAGTAGAGTGCTATATATTGAGCCCTTGTTAGATAATTTACATGCTCTATAGTGGACACATGTCCTATGTATCCTTGCTGTGAAAGTGGTATATAACAATATATAAACATATTATCTGGAGTTAAAATATCTGTTATCAAATTCCAGATCTCCCATTCACCACCTAGGTGATTTTGACAAGTACTTAAGCCCTCTAAACCTGTTTCTTTTCTTTAAAAATGAGTAAAATAATATGATATCTCTCTTAGAGGGCTGATTTGATTTTTACATAAAATAAGCAGCACTTTGTGCCTAGCACAACACAGGTGCTCAGTAAATGTTGGTCATTATTATTGCTAGAGTTGAGAAAGTTGAGGTTCCAGTTAACAGATTTAAGACCAAACCAAAGTCAGTAAGACCTCCTAAGGTTGCCTCCTTAAAAAGTCACCTCCCTAGAAACAGAAATAAAGGTATGTCCAAAAAGAGAGTTGTAACTATGTTCAACATCCTTGATCACTAGATAAAATTTGTCCACACAACTTGAAATAATTTTTAAAGGGGTAAATACTATGTTTATGGAGAAAATGAATGAAATAACTCATAAAATCAAAGTAAAAGTCTGTAACAGGTTTTTTTAAAAAGAGGTGAAATCACCTGTGCACGTTTTGCACAGTTTAGAATAGCAGTATGCAGATTGATTGGTGCTATAAAATTCTGGAGACAGAAAACTAATTAGGAGTCTGTGATCAAAGTGCTGACAATGATGAAAAGCAGAACTAGGCTAGTTGTAAAGTGATGGGAGAATTTAGACTCAAGACACTGTGAAGTCAGAAGGTCATGAGTAATTAGGTGTAAGGATTTAAGGGCAAGGAAGGTTAGCGCAACTCCAGGGACTTTTGTCCATAAGGCTAGATAGATAGTGAAGCCATGAACTTCCTGAGAAGACATGAGAAAGTGCAGGTTTACTGAAGAAATTAATAAATTTTCATTTGGATACATTAAAATACCCTGCTAGAAGCCAACTCATAAAGATATTTTTAGCAGGTATTTGCAAATGCACTGTTTGAGTTAGTCATAAATTTGGGAGTCTATGTAAAAGTTAAATAAATATGTACAAATTAAATGTTTGAATGGGAAATGACCACATAGGAGAAAAAAGTTAAAGGAACAGAGACGTGTATAGACTCTTAGAAAATATTGACAATCAAGGTAGGAGAAGCATCAGGAGCATCAGGAGCATGTGGTGCTTTGAAAGCCAAAGCAGAAGATCATTTTCAAAATGAAGGATAAGTCAGGGGCACATACAGTGGTAGATTTTCAGCAGGCATTTAGGGTCAAGTAGGGTGATGACTGAGAAAAAGCCTTTGTTCCTCATCAGTGTTCTCCAAGAAGGTAGTTTCAGTGGAATAGTGGGGAATTAATAGAATTCAGACTAAAAAGGTTTAAGGACTGATCATGTAGTTGGAAGGGGAAGACAGCAAGCTTAAATGATTCTTTATAGTTTGGTAAAGAACAGAAGAAAATAATAAGCATGATAGCATCAGAGACAGAGCCTTCTTTTAGAACAAGGGTGAGATGTTACTTTGGTTTTACACTGGAGACAGGCTCATGAGGTTTTTAAAAAAGAGAGTATTGATCAGAATAAAGAGGCAAGTGAAACTAGAAGCAAGAGTGAAGCTGTGAGTCTAGAAAAAGTACGTATCCTCTTCAGTGATTCAGTGAGGGAAGAAGAGAACAAGTGAAGACAGAAATTTTAAATCATGTGTACAAATCCTTCATTTCATAGTTGAGAAAAGTGAGACTCAGAGAGAATCTCAAGCAATGGTTTAGAGCAGGGAGTGTCCAACCTTTTGGCTTCCCTCGGCTGTCTCAAATATAGAGACATTGTCTTGGGCTGTACATAAATTATAGAATATAGTTAGTGTGTATACATTGTAAGACTTCTTTTATTTTTTAATATTTTCATTTTAATGAGTAGAAAAATGAGAACAATCTAAAACTATTGGGAAATTTGAGTTTGTTTTTGTAAAACTAATCTCTCAATGTCTGATTCAATGGAAGTGGTCACAATTCTTAGTGAGTTCTCAAAGTGCTTGTCAGAAATGTTTGTTCAAATTTTGCTCTTCATATGCTTCATAATTGAAAATAGTTGCTCACAAATGTATGCACTGCCAAAAAATAATGTCATGAAAAAGCCTTGATTATTAACTTTAAAAATGGAACTACACATGGGGCATGAAGAAAATAAATGTTAAAAAAATAATGATATTAAAAGATTTTGTAGGGCTACCTTACTAGTTGTCCTGGGTCGAATACAGCCCACGGGCTATAGGTTGGATGTGACTGTTTTAGAGTTTAAATGATGATAACCAGTCAACCAAGGAATTGTGCATGGAGGCAGGTGGCCCAAGTCTCTGTGTCCTTTCCAAGCAATGACCTCTCTGCCTTACAGTTCTCTGACCACAGGTAGAGGTACCATAATGGCAAAATTCTTAAAGAAAGAAAATTTTCTGCCAATGACAAGAAAGAACTGTAGGAGCAATCATATTCTTTTGTTGCATTTTCTTTTTATCAAATATAAACACATACACATAATAAATATTATATGACATAGCTACAAAGCTGGATATGTGGCCAGTTAGACCAAACCATTTCCTTGTCAGTCAGTCTCATGAACTGATATGTGACTTGGAAAGTAGACTTTTAGATTAATACTAATAACACTGAGCAAATTACCTAATTCAAGTACAAAGTGTGAAATAGTTCTTTCATTCCTACTCTTAGAATCTAGTATCATTAGCACCTAAGTTCTAAAATCTTACACCCCCCTGTGATTAATTCACCATTAGTCTTGACAGATCCTTAGAACAGGGTTTCCTGGAAATATTCTTTGTTCTCCCACCTACTGTTGTAATCTTACAGATTCATGAGGTCGTTATTGGCTCTTCCATTAGGAAAATTCTGTTTGCTTACTGTTTTCTGCCTGACCCTGATCCCTTCTGATCCACAGATACACTCTTCCAATCACCAACTAATCTCCTTTCCTAACACTACTGCTCATAAATACCCTCCTGCAATTAACCAATTACTTCCTACTCTGGTTCTTAAAAGACCCACTGTTTCATCCCCTCAGACTCTCAACTGGAGTAACCCCAAAAGGCAGGGCAGGGGAATTCCCACAAAGGAACATGTCCAAACTGTCCTGAGATAGAGCGGATTGAGATCCAAAGAAAGCAAAGGAGCACGAAAGGCCAAGGTGTTCACTCCAAAGCGCATGTTAGGGGAACTACAGAGTACTGCAGCGATCCTCACAAAGGACAATGAGAGAAAAGGAATGTTCTCCCTAAGAGTGTCTGCCATGAGGGAGTCAAATTATGAATTTTATGTGAGGGTTCAATGAATTTGGCTCAGGGTCAGGGGTAGTTTCTAGTAAACCCAGATAACTTTATTAGTACCTGGAAATTATCAAAGGCCCAGTTTGGGTTCAAGATTGCTGGGAAAAAAATTACAACTGACTGGGTCACAGAGAGATCAAGAAACTGATTTTCAGTCAGGACACAGAAAGCAAGCAGAGGGAACTGGAGGACTCTATACTAGCCAACTATGCCAACGTCTTTCTCTACTTTTGCGGATGTTATATCATTCGAAACTCTGTTCAGCTATTCTTTAACCACCATTCTTATCTCTCTTTATCATAGCCTATATTTAGACTTCCATAAACTTATCTAATCCACACTTATCCATAACAATCACCTTGACGATTGTAAACTTGTAAACAACGCTGAATAAATCATTGTCGCGTTCTTCTTCTAGCCTGCAAGAGACAAAAGTAGGTAATCAATAAACATTGGTTGAGATGAACTATCAAGACATAATTAAGTGTTAATTATTCTTAGGATCATTTAAATAGCTGAATAATCTTTTGATATCAAGATAAAGTTATGAAGGGAAATGTTATTAGGAACAATTACTATTTCCATGGTAGAGTGGTTTTGATGCAATAATATCATCTAACAAATACAATAGCTATTAGTTAAATGCACACACAAAGACCTATTGGATAAAGAATGGAAGATTATCACAAGTAAAATTTCACAGCATACTGATTATCAAAGTATATTATTCAGTTTGTAGGTGTCAGCTGTAAAATTCATGGGTATAGACAGCAGCTTGGAAGAAAGTTGTATTATCATCAGTGAAGTCACTGTTACTAATTGTTTGGTAAATAACTGTTCTAAATTTACAAACCAAGGAATGGTAAAATAAATGTGTTTATAGTTGTGCATAAATGTGTTTATAGAAGAGTATTCAAAGTCTATCTCTTTGCCTCTCTTCTTCACTAATTAAAGATTTTCATCCTTTTACCTTTTCAGGTAAATCAATTACAGCTGACCCTTGAACAACAGAAGTTTGAACTGTGAGAATTTGCTCATATGCAGATTTTTTTCAATGAATATAGTCTGCCTCCATATTCATGGGTTCTGAATCTGCTACCAAACACAGATAAAAAACACAGTATTTGAGGGTTTTAAAACCCATGAATACGGAGGCCTGCCTTTTCATGGATATGCACACAGGTTCCCCTAGGGTTGAGTATGCCCGGATTTTGGTACCTGTGGGGGTTCCTGCAAGCATTCCCTTGCAGATATGAGAGACAACTGTACCTAGCAATAACCTCCTTCAAAGATAACCATGATGTTTCCCTACAGAAATGAGCAATGAATATTTCTCATTTATAATTTTCCTAAAAAGTACTGTAGAAGGAATTTGGACATAGCAGAGTTTAGACTTAGACCTAGCCCAGATTTCAAGCCTGCCATAGACTAGCTTAACTTTTGTGAATTTCTGTAAAATGGGGACAGTGCTGGAACTTATAACATGATTGTAAGGATCAAATGGCATAATGCGCATGTGACTTGAGCAGAGGCCCTGGCTTGTGGTAACTTGTCGATAACACTAGCTGTTTGTTATTGCTACAACTTCTGTTTTTGACATTGCTGTTAGAAAGCCATGCCTGGATCATGAATAACACATAGTTAGTATTCGTAAGACACATATAAATACACATATAAAGTGGAAGAGTGGCTTTGTTTCAGAAATAATCAAAACTGCCATCAGTCAAAAGGACTATAATCAGTTGAACACTAGCTTATTGTGATTTTCAATGACCAAAATCTATTGCTAGGTTGTAAATTTCCACAACTATATTATTTTGAAACCATTTCTGTGGATTTCATTAATATTAAACTTATTCGCCATTTTGTAGTTGAGTATAAGAACTGCAGTGACATGTTATCTCCCTAAGTGTCACCACTGACATGCACATGTGCTTTGGGTTGATGTCTCTGTGTTATGGTGTGATCATTTCTATAGTTGTTGTAACACACCCTTAACCATAAAGTGTGCTTGCCAGCCTGTGGAGATTTTGCAATACATATGGCATTTTCTATTTTCACCTAGTAGACAAGGTTGAAAACACGGTGATTAAGGGAAAAGAATTTGTGTTTTAAACTCTTCCTGGGTTAAAAATTTTACTTTTCTACATAATCTGTGACCTTGAACAATCCACTGGTTAGTTTCTTTCTGTTTAAATGAAAATATAATGCTTTCCTCACAGGATTTTTGTTAGAATTAAAAGTGCTTTGCTCATTTGCTCATTCCTGACCTCTGCCTGACCTCTTAAACGTTGAGGGCCCCAAGGTACACTCCCAGTTTTTCTTTATTTCTAAATCTCCATTTACTCCCTAAGTTATTACACCCATTTCTATGGTTTGTAACAGGACCCATGTGCTGGTAACTACCAATTTTATATCTCTATCCCTACCCTCTACTTCAAATACCAGACTTATTTATCTAGTTGCCTATACAACATGACCACCTGGAAAACCAAGGAACATTGCCTATCAACACATACAGACAGCATCCTTGACCTGTATCTCTCCCATCCTCCTGCCAACTTGTCCTTCTCTTAGACTTCACTGTTTCCACATAGGGTATCTTTTCCCCATTTCCCCCATTTTATCCCAAATATATCTTTTTTTTTTTTTTTTTGAGTTGGAGTCTCACTCTGTCACCCGGACTGGAGTGCAGTGGCTGCTCCCGGTCACCGCAGCCTCGACCTGCTGGGCTCCGGCGATCCTTCTGCCTCAGCCTTCCGAGTGGCCGGAATTACAGGCGTGCACTACCATGCCCGGCTAATTTTTTGATTTATTGTAGAGATGAGGTCTCGCCTGCCCAGGCGGGTCTCGAACCCGCAGGCTCAGGCAATCCACTCACCTCAGCCTCCCAAAGGCATGGGATTACAGACTGAGCCACTGAGCCCGGCTCCAAATATATCTAAAATCAAATGTTTTCTCTTCATCTCCTCCACCACCAACCTGTTTAAGCTAAAATTTACTCCACACTACCCTCCATCCCCAGGAAACTTTGTCTTCGAATAGATTTCCCCATGTAATCATCTCCTATTGCTATGTTACAAATGACAATCACCTAAGCTGCCTAAAATACCACAAATCTATTATCTCATTATTTTTGTGGGTCAGGAGTTCAGGCAAGCTTACGTGAGTTCTTTGACATCAAGATATCAGCTAAACCTGTAACCTAGACAGGGGCTCAGGGTATTCTTCCAAGCATATTCAAGTTGTTGGAAGATTTAAGGTCCTTGCAGTTTAACTACTGAGGTGTCCATTTTCGTATTGGCTATTAGAGTGAAGTTACTCTCAGTTTCCAGATGCCCTCAGACCCTTGCTATATGGCCTTTCCTGGGACAACATAGGATGCTTACTTCTTCAGGCCAGCAGGAAAGTCTCTATTAAGGGCTTACCTGATTAATTCAGGCCCACCCAGGATAATTTCCCACCCCCTTTGGATTCAAAGTAAATGGATAGGGATCTTGATGACCTAAGCAAAGTCCCTTCCCTTTTACCACAAAGCGTTGTAATCACAGATGTGATGTCTCATCATATTCATAAATTCTACCTACACAGAAGAGGAGAAGACTAAACAAGACATATAGACCAGGAGGCAGAGATTTGGAAGACCATCTTGGGACTCTGCCCACCACACCTTGGCTTCCACTCACCTTGCCTTCAATACTGAGTGTACACCCAGGAGCCAAAATCTTTTATGTAAATCACCAATTAGATGACATTACGAACTTACTATCTTCCAATTGCTCCTTACTGCATTTGTAATAAAACCCAAATCACCTGGATTTTATTTATTTTATTTTTTTACCTGATTACCTACAAAGTTATATATGATCTGGTCCCTACTTGCTACTTCATGGATTTTATTTCATGTCACTGTAACCTCAGATCACTATCCACAGTCACCATAACCTTCTGTCTCATCCACAAACATGCCAAATTCATTCCTAACTCAAGAACTTTGTACTTGCCACTTCTTCCATCTAAAATACTGTTTCCCAGTTATTTACATGACGGGGTCCTCATTGCTATGTAGATCTCATCTCAAATGTCACCTTCTCTGACCACATTCTGAAAAAGTCTCCCTTCACTTAATAACTTTGTGCTCCATTTTTCTGTTCTATTTCCTATGTCTTTGTATGCTGACTTGTTAATTGACTGTGTGCCCCACTTTCACATAAACTTCATGAAAGCCTGGGTCACATTCGTCTCACTCACCACTGTATCCTCAGTAGCTAGAAGAGTACCTAACACCCAAACAGGGTTGGGTGAAAAAAAAAAAAGAATTTTATCCAAATTAAATTTCATAAAATAATTCATGATAAAAAAAATCTATATTTGCTTTAGGCATATGTTTACAGTCACTTCACTTGTAGGAAATGAAGAAAAGTGAAAAAAGAAACATCATAGCAAAATTAATTCTTTAGAATACATCACTCTTTTTTTTTATTAATCAGTATTTTTTATTATGGTTTTGTGGGGTACAGTTAAGGGTTAGGTGTACAATGACGTTTCATTCAGGCACCCTGTAGATAAGAAGTGTTCTCCCATCCCCTGACAGATATTTGCTACTGTTAATCCCATCCCCCTTCCCCCCATAATTTCCCAGTACCATCAGTCATTTTCTTATAGTATTACATTGGATGTTCAAGGTCCATTATATGAGTGAGAACATATGATACTCGGATCTTTGTTTCTGTGAGAGGTCACTCAGTATTATAGACTCTAGTTCCATCCAGGTTGCTGCGAAATTCATGATTTTGTTCTTTTTTATGGCTGCATAGTATTCCATCATGTATATGTTCCACATTTTTTTAATCCAGTCCTCTTTTGATGGGCAGCATGGTTGTTTCCAGGTTCTTGCTATTGTGAACAACGCTGCGATAAACATATGTGTGCAGGTATCTTTTTTATAGAGTGATTTGTGTTCTTCAGGGTATATTCCCAGTAGGGGAATTGCAGGGTCATATGGAAGGTCAATTTTTAGAGCTTTTAGGAATCGCCACACTGCTTTCCACAGAGGTTGCACTAGTTTACACTCCCACCAACAGTGTTCTTTACATCATTTATTCGGAATATTTACTCCAGGTTTTAGAGTAAAGGTTATGATAAGTGAGGCATAGTCTTATGTGTTTGTTTATAGGCTTCCTTACTGTTGAATTAAACAAAACAAGACAACAAAGCTTAACTTTTTCAGGCTTTCGTTTTTCTAAATACGCTATCCCTCCAGGTAAAAAAATCTGAAAAGCCCTTCTTCAGTCAAACACATTTTACAGAATTCTCTCCAGTGGGTGGGAAAAAGAATGAAGCTTGATTCCAAAGTCTGAGCCACAGATGGTGAACAATGAAAGCAAGCTTGGGGACGTTGTTCTAAATGTAATCCAAGTAGCCCTTTCTAAGTGTCATGAGGCTGCACAGAAAAACATAGGTCATCCCATAGTCCAAGTCTAATAAAATGATGGGAAATCAGCTTGAAGCCCTTCTCCCCCTTCTTTTAATTTCCAACTGGAGACAACAAACATTTTTCAAAAATGAGCAATTTTCTGTAGAGCCTCATTAATGTGACAAAGCATTTTTCCATTCATCCATTCTATTATTACTTGCTACTTTATAATTGCAGAAATAGGCAAGTTAATCTTTGGATCTCTTTGAGGTAGATAAAAATTATTTTCAAGTTGCTAATGATAACTCTAGGACCCAAGAAGATTAGTAACTTCTTATAAGCTCAAACAAAATTGCAGGGGACATAAGAAATCTAGAGTTTTGAGAGTCTATTATTATTGTTTTTAAGTCTTTGCATCACTTAGGAAACTATTAAAGTAGGAAAGGGGCTGGACAAAGATGGCTCATGCCTGTAATCCCAACACTTTAGGAGACAGAGACAAGAGAACTGCCTGAGCCTGGGGATTTGAGACCAGCCTGGGCAATTTGACGAGACCTTGTCTCCACAATAAATCAAAAAATTAGCCAGGCTTGGTGGCACCTGTGATTCCAGGTACTTGGAAAGTTGAGGTGGAAGGATCTTCTGAACCCAGCAGATCTAGGCTGTGGTGGCCATGAGTGTGCCACTGTACTCCAGCCTGGGTGACAGAGTGAGACTCTGACTCAAAAAAAAAAAAAAAAAAAATAGAAAAAGGAAAACACTGATGTTCTTAAATTTGCTACATAGTGGTAGCATGAAGCATTCCATTTATTACATAATCTTTTTTAAGGTGACAAAATATAAGTTGTAATTTAACTAGAACAAGGATTAAAAATTTACATCTTTATAATATTCTAAATATTTTATGATTCCAAAAATATGTTAATTGTTCAAGGTTTACTTATGAGTGAGAACATGTAGTACTCTGTTCTTTGTTTCTGTGGTAGATTACTGATATGATAGATTCTAAATCCATCCAAGTTGCTGCGAAGCCCATATGTTTGTCCTTCTTTATGACTGCATAATATACAACCGAAGCTAGGGTAGCAGGTGGGACCCAACATCAATAAGGGTATCTGATCTCAAACCAGGCAAAGTGGGGACCAAAGGGAGGCCCCAAACTTTACCTGTATGATGACCACTTGTATACCTACTCCTGAATTGTATCCCACATCTTTAGAAAAAGAAAAAGAAAAAAATGTTAATGTTATTTTTCTCATTTCTGTATATTTTCTGTATTCTTCCGATTTCCAACTCTGTGTTACTGCTTCAAGAAAAAAAAAAACTTGAAGGCAACTATATCTCAAATCTTCTATCACTTTGTTCATAGTTATAAAACAGATGACTATATGAGAAGTTATTTGGTATTTTTATTTATTTTTAATTTTAGGTGCAGGGGTGCACATGTGTATCCATTATGTGGACTTATTCGTAGTGGTGGGGAATGGGTCTCAGGTAGCCCATTTATTTGGCAGTTAGACTACATTTTAGAACAATGCATGTGGGGTTACCAAAGAAATTGGGATTGTATCTGACCTTTATTTGTTGTTACTGTTGTTTTGTTCTTATAAGAGTTAAAAAGTTGATGATAACTAGAAATGATAAGGGAAACTTGGAAATTTTCCACAGAACTTTTTGTTATTTTTATCTGGCTCAGTTTTACCATTTGACTGAACCCCAAAGCACTTTCTAGTTCTAGGAAGAAAGAACTACCACATGCCTGGTAAGGTGATTGCAGTGCTTTGAAGCAGAAGAAACAGAGGAGAAACAGTCATAAGAGACGACACAGGCTGGATCAGAATCCCTTCTTAGGTGCCAAGGATTCCAGTTACCAAGGTGAAATGGGAGCGGACATTCAGTCCCCTGCATTTTCACCTGTTCCTAATTCTGTGTCTTTTCTTCACTGGTATACTGATGATTTGAGAGCAACAACAAAACAACCCTCCCCACCATTTGCACTCATTTCTTGTGTGTTGAGTGAATATCAAGTGCTGTGCTAGGTTTTCCTCACAAGCACTTCCTTGGAGATTGAATAGAGGGAACAGAAATCAAAACATACCCCCTCTTGCACTTGTGGGATGCAGCAGGATTCATGCAGTTACAGAATCAAGTTAGGAGACAAGGAGTAGAACCATGGTACTTGACGAGTATGTCCCAGGACTTCCTTCTTGGCCAGCAGCACTGGAAAGGTGTGGACTGCTGCTTCCCAGTGACCATCAGGAAGGATTCCAGCTGTCCTACCCCTGAACACTTCTCCATATTTCCACACAGACGCTATCCTGATTGTCGCTGCCTCAACTTTGGATCATGGTTCCTATTTTCCTTCCCAGTTGCAATTATTTTACTACTCTTGTCCTGGATCTGGCTTCAGTGGTTTTTCCTAGGATTCAAGTAAGTAAATATTCCATGTGAATAGAGTACATAAAGGTACTAGGTTCCAAGTTATCAGCTCCGTATCCAGTGCTCTTTCCCCTTTTCTGAATTTTCATTACCCACAAAATTGGCACACATAAGTATATTCTTTAAGGATAAGCTAGAATCTGATTTAAGCAACACCGACCATAAAAGAGAGTCTGTAGAAAGAAAATCCAAGCCGGGCTCTGTGGCTCAGCCTGTAATCCCATGCTTTGGGAGACTGAGGTGAGTGGATTGCCTGAGCCCACAGGTTCGAGACCCGCCTGGGCAACTTGGCGAGACCTCATCTCTACAATAAATCAAAAAATTAGCCGGGCATGGTAGCATGCTCCTGTAGTTCCAGCTACTTGGAAGGCTGAGGTGGAAGGATCGCTAGAGTCCAGCAGGGTGAGACTGCGGTGGCTGGGAGTGGCCACTGCACTCCAGTCTGGGTGACAGAGTGAGACTCCAACTCAAAAAAAAAAAAAGAAAGAAAATCCATTTAGGTGTGCCTTGAGTCCTAATCCAATAAGATATGAATAGACCAGAAAGGCATAAGTAACTCAGTACAATGTCCAACTTACTAGAGTAGAATTTTAAGAAGATTTACCCCTCCACTTGGTTAACACGGAGATTTTCTTGGGTTATTGAGCTACTTTAAACTGTAATATGTAGGACTTCTTGCTTCATACTTGCACCAAAATTGATGTCATTTTCAAAATATCTAGTAAAATAAAGACCTGAGAATGTTCTCTGTGGAAAGAATATTGAATTAGGAATTATGAGGCCAGGAATAAAGTCATGGCTCCTCAAAGGTCAGATGAGTGATCTTTGCACATCCAGACCCATTCTCAGTCTCAGTGTCTTCTCCTGTAAAATAATAGAATTTACCTGTATTAGATCACTTTCAATGCTATAATTCTAACACATATGGTCCCAAGTTGACCACATAAAAGACAAAGTAAGAAACATTGATCAATAGAGACCTACTGATGCCACTAAAATGACAAACATATGTATTCAAAGATTTCAACATAGTGCCTTGACTGGGATCAAAGCTGGTAGTTTGTAAGTACCAATGAGTTGTGACTACGATGACAGCCAGCATATAAAATTATGAAAGGTTCCTCAGCAAAATCTAAAATGTGGCATTGTACTTTCAACTCATTTACAATACTCCCTAAAAGAATGGTGAAATCACTGTGCATTAAACCTTGAGATGTTTTCCTGAAAAATAAAATAATTCCAGTTTATTTTTGTAGGGTTTTATTTAAATAATTTCAAAGACCTATGAATAAAACAGCATGTGATTCCATAAGCTAGTGAGGCTGAAATCAGCTATTTGTACTTCCTTTGAAAAGCAAAACACTGTGATCAGGTGTGGTTCCATGCCTGAGCCCGCATTTTCTAAACCTGGCAATATGAGGACTGGCATCCTCCCCTCTTGATTCCTCCTTCTGGCTTTTCCCCCAAACTGCCACAGTTTCATTAGGAGTGAGAAGATGGTACTGATGATCTTTTTAAAAAAAATTCTATCCAGATTGTGGGAGCAGCGTGTGGCAGTCTTCCCGCTGAAGCAAATGTGTAGAATGTCACTGACTTCAGCAGGTGGGCATCAATGGGGAGAGGCCAGCTGCATACTAAGTGCTCTTTCAGGAAATCCAAGCCTTTGGGGGCCTATTCAATTGTACAGGTAGCAATGCAGGATACAGCAGGCAGGAATCCCAGTCAGTGGAGCCATGGGCCCACACTTGTCCTGTTCTTTGTTGCTATGTATAATGACTTTATAAAATATATATGCAATCATTGTCACTATTTTAAAATGGTCTACCACTTAAAAAGGAGAAATTAAGAAGCTAAAGGGCAAGTGCTTTGAAATGATTTCTCTATGAGGAAAAAAATCCTGTGACATGCATACATTAGGCAAAGTCCATAAATCATGGTCAGTGTCATGTTTAAACAGTTCCCTTGGTGTCCACTATTAGCTAGACTCTTCACAGCTTCATGCTCCAGCTAATTTTTCAGTGTCCTTTTCAGTTTGCCAGGGTGTTCACCTCCAGAGGTTTTAGATCGACAAACAGAAATTATCAGCTACTCCCCTGGCAGAGTAGCCTACATTCTGATTAGTGTGTTGGTTGTTAACACAGTTAACTCATCCGTTATAAATGACCCCAACATATCCGGGAAAAGAAGCTCATCTATCAGTGCCACTGAACGAACTTACATGGAGAGGCTGATGCATTGTCATATGCTTTGTCAGTTCCTTTGTGAAGGCATTAACCTTCATTTGTAGCAAAGCCAATTTGACTTTTGACTTAACCATTTATTTTCTGCAACCAAATGACAAAGTACATATAAATGTGCTGCATGGAAAATAATTTCTTAGGAGACTCTTATCTCTTTCTTTATCTATGCTTTTCTCTTTCATGGATGCTTCCCAGATGGTTCATGAATTCATTTCCTATAATATTTGTATTTTTGTTGTGACACAGGCTAAATTTTCAGTACTGGTACTGGTCAATCATTTAACTGAGATTGTAAAAAGTAATTACCCCCTCATTAAGCAAAAATGCAACAATGTTCATCTACTTGTGTTCAGTGATTGGAGTGTATGTATGAAGATGGGTGATTACAAATGTGTAGGGGGAATAACTTAAGAAATGGGGATATTCTGTCCTTTCAAAGAGAATCACAGTCTGAACAAGTAAAACATACATTGCGTCTTTGAGTGATAGTTTCCCTCCCAACACTCCAATCTTCCTACTTACAAATACCCATGTTTACCCCAACAATTTTACGGAAGAGAATGTCCCTGCTTTCTATACCCACACATAATGTAAATTTAACTGAGTTACTCATACACATTCCAAGAGATAACCCAAAAGAATCTAGCCATTTTCTGATTTTTCCTTCCCCTGGAGAAATTTGTTTTTAAAATCTACATCGAGAGCAGTGTTTTACAAAAATTGTTCAAAGTTTTGAAGAACCCAGACTTCAGGACAGAAAAATTAGTCACAGGAGAAAGAGGTCACTCGAACAAGCAGCTTTCTAAAAGCAATAAAGAGTGGCAGTTGCTGTCAAAAATAAGCTGGAAGATTATACAGCAGGTGCTATTGGGAATTGAGTGGAGAAAATTAAAGAAAAAATGTAATAGAGTTGGTTTTACTTTTGAGAATAGACCTAGTTTGGACTCTGACCATGATCAATATATGTGACTTCCTTGCCCTAATGTATAACTCAGGTTTTGCATACTTTGCAAAAATTGATGGATCTGACACCAACTGTCTCATAAATCTGCCAGAGATACTACTGGGTTGATGAGTCAAGTATTTACTGTGTTTGCCAGTGTTTAGAGATAGTGGACCAAAGAAAACACCTATTACACAATCACTGTTCCTGCCTTCAAATAATTTGTTATCTAGCAAGTGCAATAAAACTCACACGTGAGCAAAACTTAACAACCAGGATATATTATGTATATATTTTTAAAATATAATGATGAAATATAAATTAAAGAGTTAAAGATAGGTAGCACATAACAAAATTCTAATGGTGCAAAAGAACTTGGAGGAAAAAAAGAAACTGGAGAAAGATGTCACAGAAAATATGAAGCAAAAATTAAACATTGAAATTGTGAGCAAACCAGGCAAAAACCGAAAAGAAGGGAAAGGACATTCAAATAATTCAAAGAAAAAGATGGAGATACAGGCAAAAATCACTGATTTTTTTTATGAATTTATCAAAAAAAATCCTTTGTAATAGGGGGTTGTAGTGAAAGCATTCCTTGCTTAATGGACTTAATTTATTCTTTTCAGCTTTAAAGAGATGTTCAGCTGTGGAAAAGCCAGAACAGTTCAACAAAAAGCTTGTGCTGAGGTGATAAAGCAAGAATACCAAAAACTTGGGTCCATAAGGTAAGACACACACACACACACACACACACACACACACACACACACACACACACACACGTGCTTCTTATACTGCATGTAGTTGTTGAAAAGCAAGTAAGCATATAATTGCCTGAAAGTCAAGGTATTTATAATACTTGATGAGAGCCCTAAATTTGCTAGGTTGTTTTTTTAATACAACTCAACATAACACATCGTATGGCTAAAATTTGCCAGGTAGAATGAAAAGAAGCTGACAGAACTCACAGAGGAGGGAGGGCTTTTTCTCCTTCCTTTCTTCCTTTCTTCCTTCCTTTCTTCCTCCCTTCCTTTCCTCCCTCCCTCCCTTCCTTCCTTGGAGGGATTCCACTTTTTCACACGGGTTGGAGTGCAGTGGCAAATCACAGCTTACCACAGCCTTGACTTCCTGGTCTTAGGTGATCCTTCCTCCTCAGTCTCCCAGGTATCTGGGACTACAGGCACAACACCATGTGCAGCTAATTTTTTGATTTTTTTGTAGAGACAAGGTCTTGTTATGTTGCTCAGACTTGCTTGAACTCCTAGGCTCAAGCAGTCCTCCCACCTCGGCCTCCCAAAGTGCTGGGATTATGGACATAAGCCACCATGACTGACCCACGACAGTAGGACCTTTCCTAAGTGCACTGATGCTCTCAAATTATTGGCCCAGTGTTTAGCGTTCTGCTAAAATTGCTCTTGACAATAGTTCAGGGAGTTTCTACAAATGTCCTGACAGAGAAAATAAGAAATGATAGCATTGAAATTTTTCCACAGATATCAAGAAATTGTGACTTTGGTCCTCTTCATTGTAATGGCTCTGCTGTGGTTTAGTCGAGACCCTGGGTTTGTTTCTGGTTGGTCTGCACTTTTTTCAGAGTAAGTGTTCCATATTCTATTTGTCAGTCCTTCCTGGTTATTCTGTGCTTTTCTCCTATGTGGTTCCTGCAACTCTGAAAGATTGTATGAGATTATTTTTTCTTCCTTTCCCTTGAAAAGCTATTTTAATTCCAATCTTTTCAGGAAAAACAAAATCTAAGGAATGAAATCTAAAGTAAGACCACAGAAAGGATAACCACACTACCCTCTAGCCTTCTTCCACTAGAAAAGGCTAGTCTCATCCTTACAAACTTAGAAATATCACCTGCAGAAAGACTATGTTTTCTGGTGATCAGCAGTTCAGAATTTGGAGTCACACTGCATGGGCTCCATTCTACACTCTTGAACTTACTTGGGACAAGTCGCTTAACTTTCCGTTTCTTCATCTGTATTATGAAGGTAATAATGGCACTCAGAATTGTACTGCCCTTCTCCCTATAGGAAGTACTATAAAAATGTTTGTTTGTTTATTATTTTGAATCAGGATCTCTTTCTGTCATCCAGGCTGGAGTGCTATGGCACAATTACACCTCACCACAGCCTCAGCCTCCTGGGCTCAAGTGATCCTTCCACCTCAGTCCTCCAAGTAGCTGGAACTACAGGCGGGCACCACCACACCTGGCTAATTATTTATTTATGTATTTATATATTTATTTTTTTGTCGAGATGAGGTCTCATGTTGTTCAGTCTGGTCTCCAACTCCTGGGTTCTAGCAATCCTCCCACCTCAGTCTCCCAATGTACTAGGATTACAGGCATGAGCCACCATGCCCTGCCTATAAATGTTTATTATATGCAATAAATGCCACTTACGGCCTTTTAATACTCTGATATACATTCATATTCTGTGATTTCTGCCAACTTAATTTTATTTACTTTTTCAGAGGACTGTTTATTTGGTTCAATAGGTCGCCTTTTCCTTCATTTGTGTACATATTTTTGCCCTAGTTCACTATAGATTCAGCCCATCCTCCATTGCATAGATAAGGAATCCTTGAATAAGTGATGACAGATTTTAAAAGCTCATGCTAGAAGCTGAGTCAGAGTTAATTTTATCTCTCAGTGTTTTATATACCAGCAGTCATTGCTGAGTCATGAGCAGCGATGGGTAAGAGTATAGCATAATTTTCTAAATTAAGGATCATCCTACATGTCAATATAAATAATTTGGTTGTGAGATTTGTGTTCCCAATCTATCTTTTACTGAACTGCTCTAATTTCTAAATTCAGCAGATTTCTTACTTAGACTTCCTGTTTCACATTCCCCAGTAAGAGTCCAAGTATTTAGGGGCAGAAACAAAAATACTTTAGGTCAAATATATTCTGCCCACATGGAATAAAGAAATGCCTCTTTTCCTGAATCAAAACCATCTGGTTTTATAGGCATTTTCCATATTTTCTAAAGGGTGAAAAGTCTGAATGCAAATTTCTGATGATCACACAAGTCAAGTAATACAACGTGGTAGCATGTTTTAAAGGATTGACTTCAACTTTTTAAACTTTCTGTTTCCTCTGGGAGTAAAACTTTTCATTTTGAGAGTTCTAAGCAAAAAGCATCAGTCAATTATTTAAAGCAAGTTATTGTTTAATAGTCGATTAGTACTTTGTGATTTTACAGAAGGATCTAGACCAGTATAAAAAAATCAATTATTGCCCCTTTATAAAATTCACCTCCTATCATTCTAGGTAAGAGAGTCTTTCTTTAAACAACAGCGTGTAAGAAGTGAACGAAATCAGACAATAGTTAATAAAATCCAGTCAAGAAATCACAACAGGAAATTTATACAATCAGTTTCTAATGTGTTTCTTATGGGAGGGAAATGTAATACCAGAGATGTTTTGTTTGTAACAACAAAACAGTATATCGACTATGGGAAAGTGTTCGTGTCACCTAGAATTCCAAGAGAGAACAGTAGGAAAGGAACAAAGTTGGAAAAGGGTGGGATTTGAAAAAAAAAAAATCCAATCGATAAAATCAAAGAAAATAAAATTTGTATAAGCCTAATATCCTGTAATACTGAGACAGCCTAACTTAATTTATAATAAACTAAAGATAAGTCATGAGGAGATAATAATAGTTTTTAAATCTTTTGAAAACAAATTATTTCAGTATTTATGCTTTAATTTTATTTAAAGTATATATCCTGCAGAATACATTTGTTATGTAGAGGTTTCAGCATTTAGAATTTCTAAAGCTAGAATGATATATCAAGATTTATAACTACCACCTAATGTTTTCATTCCATCTGTTTGTACCTGGACTGAATTCAATGTGTCTTTTCATATAAAACAAAATCCGGTAACAAGATGTCTGGCCCAATTTGCTAAAAATTCAATCAAAAATTATAAGTGAAATAAAATAAATAAGAACAAATAAAATTATAAATTTAGTTTGTAAAGTGAAATATGCTAAGGTAGATTTTTAAATCAATAATGAAACAAAATAAGTCTATGCTTAAGAAAAGTTGGCTGCTTTAAGAATTGCTAGATTGAGGGGCAGCCCCTTCGGGTCCCCTCCCACTGTGGGAGTTCTTCTGTTCTCTCAATAAATCCTGCTTTCTCACTTTAAAAAAAATAAAGAATTGCCAGATTGAGAAAGATGAGGCATTTCCTTAATTTTTTAGATTTTTCAAGTAAATTGCAGAACTAGAGAAGCTTTTGTGGTATATACACGTTGCTGGTCTACAAAATAGCAAAATAATTTTAGGGTGTCCATATTTCTTCTCAAGCTACAAAAATGCATTCACTGATATTGCTGACTTTTAAAATTATATTTGATTTACACTTATTTTATTTCTATTTGGGTTTCCAGGTTCTTCTTAATTGTTGAGGCTACTGGGAACCTGTCTTATTTGCTGAAATGGCCTAGTGACTCTAAGACTCTTAATTTGTTCAGTGATCATTTATGGGCATTGCATAAGCCACTCCAATAATTAATATTCTTCATTGCATTTCATAGGATGCAAAGCACTTAATAGTTTGATTTCATTTGTATAACCACAGAAGCAGGTGCAGGTGTAATACCTTAGAAAACAGACTGATTCCTTTTTGCAATTTACAGAAGAGTTTTAGGGGACTCCAGAAACATCATGCCTTGCCACAATGTGATAGAAGGATGTTACAAAGAATAGGAGTCCTACAAGTAAGGCTTTGCCTACTCTGGCAATTGTTTCAACCTGAATTCTCTGCCAACATAATTATAAGAAACAATTCAAAGAAAAAATGTTTTACAAATATGTAAAGTTATCTTAAAGGGAAATTTGCCACGTTGGTCTTGTACATCAGCATGTGTATACATCGGTACCGAGATAAGGAGAAATATATGGAAACAGAGGGAATGTGGTCTAAGATTGTTTATTCTAGTATTATGCCATTTAGTTGGGAATCTATGAATTTTTGGAGCAGATTATCCAGAATAAATAACCTATACCACCACTACTTCTGAAACACTATCAGCATACCTGATTGATGGTTTAGCTCATGTGAGTTCTTGATGCTATTTCTTTAATACACGTATTTGTCCTTTTTCAGGTACTCTGGTTTTGCTACAGATTCAACTGTGGCCTTACTTGTAGGACTCCTATTCTTTCTTATCCCAGCTAAGAAGCTGACTAAAACTACACCAACAGGAGAAATTGGTTGAGTATCATTTCTAATTCTGACTAAATCTTATAGAAGATCAAAAAGTGTAAAATGCCATCTGTTTCAGTTAGCACTGACAACAAGAGTGATCATACGCAGTAGGTACAACCCTTGGCTCAGTATGCCCTATTTGTACCCTGCAATCCTCTATTCAGTCAACACATCCTCCACCCACAAGAGGGATCATCTTACTTTGCAGAAGTGAGAAATAGATTTCCTTTTGCACCATGTTTGCGCTCTGTTACGAGTGGTACTATTTGACTCATGATAACCCATTTTCCCTACCATAATTAGAATTAATCTTACTATTGGAAAACATAGGGACAAAAATGTATAGGTAATTGCTTCATGATGAGCCCTTGGTAATAAATGTTGAGTATCTAAAAAAGGTGAGGAATGTCAAGAGAAAGAGCGTTGGCAGCTTTATAGTAGTCCTGGAGAAAAAGCAGATCAATCTAATTTACCCATAATCTAGAGTCAGAATTAGAAGAAAAGGTATTCAGTGGTAGCATTCACTGTATTTACCTCACTTGGACAAAGAAGTGTGCATATTTGCATGGGCATACCACCACCACCACCCATCCACACATGCACACTTCCTAATCTTAGGATTCATCCATATCTTTTCTCTATACTAACTCAGCGTGTTTTGGGTAATTAGATTCCTGTAATGTCAGTGTGGGACAAATGGTTTGTAACTGTCTGGAAATAAACCATGAGAGCTGTAGTTTATCCGTTTGCCCTTACTGGAATTCATGCAGTTGGGTTAGCCCACCTGACTTTTTGAGGCAGAATCCCTAGGCTAATTAGTTAATCCCTAGGTTAATTAATGTACCAGATTTCTAGGACATGATAAGTGTGAACCACATATCATAGAAATAAATATCTTTTGTTTTTTACTTGAGATTAGCATATCTCAATGTATGTTAAGGAACTGTTGTAATATGAAGTGCTGATTTCTGTGAGACTCCGAGACTCTGACCATAGCAGTCAAAGTAGCGAGTCTGAGGATAGCTTCAGCTTTCCTGGTTCCCACATCTGAACCCCCTCCCTTGTTCATTCCTTCTTCCTCTCATTCTTCAACACCTGTTCTCTCTGATAATCTTATTCATACAAGGCTTTAAAATGACAAATAAGACATAATATGTTAAATTTTAAATAAGTAGAACATTTCAGTGATGTTTACTTTTTAATTGGATTTATGGCCATAATCCAAGTAGGAAACCTGGCAACAAAATTTCAGTCATCAGGTTTGATTTTGGGGAAAGAAGATAGAAAGGAAGCTTAGGAGTAAACTTAAAATCTTACTGTGTAGAAGGCTGCCTGTTATATACAAATGTTAAATGTGTATAATATATCCCCAATGAACTAATTTATCCACAAATCGATGGAGAGATCATAACCCAAATATCAAGAGAAATCTCTATAATTGTTTTATGAGCATGTTAAGAATCTCACAAATCATATTTAAATTGTTCAATCTGAACCTTGAATTATCTTTAAACTGGAATTCTGGTGAATTCATCATTATCCTTCTTTTTTTTTTTTGAGTTGGAGTCTCACTCTATCGCCCGTCCTGGAATGCAGTGACAGCTCCTGGCCACCGCAGCCTCGACCCACTGGGCTCTGGCAATCCTTCCGCCTCAGCCTTCCGAGTAGCCAGAATTACAGGCACGCGCTACCATGCCCGGCTAATTTTTTGATTTTATTGTAGAGATGAGGTCTCGCTGCCCAGGCGGGTCTTGAACCCGCGGGCTCAGGCAATCTACTCACCTCAGCCTCCCAAAGGCGCGGGATTACAGGCTGAGCCACCAAGCCCGGCTCATTATCCTTCTTATAATTTTTAAAATGATAAAATTTTCAAGTAAATATTAGTAAATATAATTAAAATTCACATTGATCCTCTGGGAACCAGTGAATATTATAGACATTTTGCAGAGCAAAGAACAGTATAGTCTAATGCACTTCATTACAGCAGGCAAAGTTGATAGTGGAATGAATGAGTGAATGAGTAAGTAGCATTATAAGTGTCAATGTTATAATTCATCTAAGTATATTCTATATTACTATCAAAAGGAATTTTCTAAGTTATAGCATTTTTTTAAATAATATAATGTTCTACCTAGACCAGGTTGAAATTTTTCAAAGTCCAGATTACTTCTTTAAAAGCAATATAGGAATATTACAAACTTCTTGCAAGATGGCTATTTAGGATACCAAAAAAGTCATATTGTGATATTTTAAGCAATGTGTAACTATAGATCTTTTGTTTTGCAGTTGCTTTTGATTACTCTCCACTGATTACCTGGAAGGAATTTCAGTCATTCATGCCCTGGGATATAGCAATTCTTGTCGGCGGAGGGTTTGCGCTGGCAGATGGTTGTGAGGTAATATGCAGCATCTAAGATATTTAACAATTAATTACACTGTTCAAAGAAGAACGCAGAGACATTCAAGCTTTGGACATATTCAGCTTTACTCTGTCATTTTAAAGGTCCAAATTTTAATAGCTATGCAGCGTGTATACCACAGAGATGAGGTGAGTTCAGAGTTCAAGAAATTTTACAGGCTGCAAGCATAAAACACTATTTTTATGGTGTTTCAGCATGACAAAAGAAATAACACAAAAAATATAAAGATTCTTAAGCCATGAAATAGTATTAGAAGACCAGCTTTGTAAGAAAAAACTTACATAAGAATGATATGTAAAGTAACTACTAGTGAAACAAATGGTTTGTTTGTTTGTTTATGCCTTTACTTTATTTCATGATGACTTTGAGTAGTTCTTGACTTCTTATATCATGATCCTGTCGCTGTTAAAAATAAAAGGATGAGAAATAATATTAGCATTAATGGTATTTAATAAATGTTTATTGGATAAAATCTAGAGAGGATTTCACATAAGTATGTCTAATATTATATTATGCCTAATCTTAGGAAGAAATCCAAAGATCATAAGAAATAAGATGGTTATTTCTTTGGCCTATCTTTCTAACTGATATAAAGCTGCAGTTTGGGGGAAGCCCTTGCCCTGGTCATTATAGTGTTGCTGGAAGAAAAATATCTTCTCCAAAAATTCCATGAAATTCCTATATGATTAAATTAATAATTAAAAAAAACCAAACACTTCTGGATGTATAGCCTGATGTGAAGTACTCAAAACGGATGGCTGTTCTGTTTCCTTACTAGATTATTCAATTGAAAATAATAGTGAGAAAAGTGCTGTCAGGAAGTTAAATTTTTGTACTTCTCAAAACAAATAACTGTCCCTTCTCTTTTCACAGCCTATAAGAAGATTGTTCTCTACTTCTAAATTTATTGACAGTATCTAAATTGCATCCAATTAGATGAGTTTCAGAAAGAATATTTAGTAAAAGCTGCAAGTCTTGGAAATGGTCTGAATACTGAGTGTCATTTATGGCATTGTTTTAAGGTCTAGATTTGACTTGCCTCATAGGCCTTCCAAATAAAAATCGTAGATATATAAGACAAATACACTTCTTTCCTATTATTTCAGCAGGAGCAAGATCTGGATTCTCAGAATAAAAACACTTCTATTCCTATGTCTGGAAATTTGAATTGTGAGGAAATCAGAATCAACAAATCTGGCACTGATATGAGCTCTGCTCATTTCTCTTTTGTTTAATGTCTGTTTAGATAGGACACGAGACATTCAAAGTGGTTTTGAAAGCATTGGCCAGACCATAGCAAATAAAAATCTGAGGAAATGAAAAGATGTGAACTAAGTCTGATAAACATGTTTTTCTCAGTGAAAGAATTAGGGAAACCATGGATGGAGGTCTAGTTTGCTATAAAAATCTTAGGACATAAAATCAGATCTCTATGGGATATTCAGAGTAAACCTATCCCAAAAGCTAGATTAAAAGCCTTGAGCTTAAAAATATGGCTATAGACACATATGCCCCTAAAAGGGGGGTTTACAAATATTTGGAGTTAAACTTTAAACATTTTATTCCAATTATAATTAGTCCAGCAAATGTACAAAACCAGATATCCATTATAGTTGGGAACAGAATAGTGAGATACCAATTGCTAGACATTTATCTCATTACAATGACTTTTCTCTTAAATGCCCTTGATTTTGTTTTAACATGGTCTATCTCTCATGAGCTTTTTTTTAATCACTTTTAAATTCTTATCAGTGAATAACTCCTCATACATACCTCAAAATTCCCTTAGGTTAAACATGGAGGATTTAACACTATTTATTTCAGTATCTCCACTAAAATAGCAATAACAGAATAAAGGCTTGCCAGTCCATGAAAACAAAGGTGACATGACAGGGACAATAACAGATACTGATAAAATGTAGGTAATGGAAAGAGGACGTTTGAGGGTAACTGACTTTATATAAGTAGAAGATGTAGTGAATGATGAAATCTGTAGTCTGGAAAATGAAAGATCCAATAAGAAATAAGATGATTTATCCATAGAATCTTAGAAAAGCTCAGGATTTGGAGGTAGCAGATACCTCTGAAAGCTAGGATAAAGCCAGAGCAAAACATGAGGGAGGTTTAAAAAGTGTTCAAGGAGCTGTGGGCCTCCCAGATATTTACTCAAGCCTGAATAGCCAGGCAACTGTCTTCTCCCTGAAAGAAAACTGAGATTTCCTATGCAGCAAAATTGAACCAATGATATATTGGCTCACAAAGAAGTAAGAAAATTAGAACCTCAATCCAAAATGTCCAACACACAACTAATATGAATTTCAGAAAGAAAGGGAAAATCGAGAGGAATAACATTTCTGAAAAATAATATGAGATATTTCCCAGAACTGGAGACTTTGAGATTCTGGACTGAGAGAGCTACTGAGTGCCCAGTACTCTCAGGATGATGGTATGATCTCAGTGGCCTCCAGAGAAGGGAAACAATATGTGATGTTATCTCTTCCACGTCTAATTAGACATAGACTAAATGTATTCTTAAAGTGTATGTATGCTAGGATGAATTTGTGTCAATGTGACTAGAATGGTAGAGAGTTTTTGTGGGGTTTTTTTTTGTCTGAAAGTCATAACAAGAAACAAACAAACAAAAATATAAGTCAAAACCACATATGATATATGGTACTCACATCTGGGAATGTTTGTGCCAATTTCTTATCTCAATGTGTACCGCTTGTAATTAGAGCATTTTTAATGCCAATTCCACTTGTCATGTGTATAAGTTTCATACAGCTCATTGAAATCTCACAAAAGGAGAATTTTCAGTTCCATTGGAGGTTAAAAACAAAAAAGAACATGCTGGCCAATCTGAGTGCAATCATTTTTTCTGTACTATCTCTAATGATTCAAAGATCAGAATGTGATCAGGTTTCTAAAAATTCCAAGTAGAAGTCACTGTAAATAGAGCAATGACCTAAAACTGCTGAGTGACAATTGCTCCGAATCTAGAATTCTACAAATACTAACCTATCAAAACAGTGTGAAAAGAAATTAAGAAGATTTTCAGACAGGTAGAGACTCAAAAAATATACCCATCCTTGCATCAATTCTCAGGAAGTTATGCAAGGATGTACTCCCACATCACAAAGGAGTAAACAAGAAAGGATTCCCATAAAGTGGGCAGGAAAAGGAGAGATTCACAGTGTGAAGGTAAAGAGGGTTTCCAGAACAACAGCAGTTGAGTAAATTGAAGGAGCAACTAAACCAGATTAAGCAGGAGGAAAGAATATTCCAGAGTAGACATCTTTTGGGGGGGGGGCATGAAAAAGTTTACCTGATATGTTTGTCTATTTGTCGGGGAGTTTTTCCTGGAGAGGGTGAGGAATTAGTGATAGGTACTTTAAAAACTAAACAAACATTAAAAAAAAAGAGGTAGTTATTTCCTGGTGGCAGGGAGGTGGAGTAAAATAAAGTAAACCCAATCATACTATGCTAAGAGGTTTAGCTATACACAATATTTATATAATCATAATGGTAAACATTAAACATTTATTTAACAAAAAATGTCAATATATGAATATAGGGGAATGAAGAGGCAAGAAATATATGTATGTATGGATGGTACAAGAAAACTAATCCTCATGTAACACAGAAAGTCAGTAACAATGTCTAAATCCTAAAATTAAGGAAAAAAGCATAATTAAAATACTACTTTAAAAGATGACTATCAATACCTCAATATAGCTATAAACAGCTAGGAAGAGTTGGAAGTTGTTGCTTCTAGAGAATATAATTTGAGAAAAGGGAAAGGTGAACCAGGAGGTCTACTCTTTTCTTAAAATTTCACAATGCTATATGTCTTGCTAAAATATCCACATATATTAATTAGATGCAATTAAAATTTAATTGAAAAACAATGCGAAGACATTTCAAACTTCCTAAAACATGCCAATAGCATTAAAATAAGAATAAGTGACAGCTCCTTTATTATCAAAGCCACCAGATGAACCAAACCACAGAAAAATGAGAGACAACAATTATATTTTAGAAACTGAACTTTCAGAACAGATAACTTTTTCATGTATGTAAATTGTGCTTGATTCAAATGAGTTATTAATGAATAACAGATTTTGCAAATTTGTTTTTTAGGAGTCAGGGCTATCTAAATGGATAGGAAATAAATTATCTCCTCTGGGTTCACTACCAGTATGGCTGATAATTCTGATATCATCTTTGATGGTCACGTCTTTAACTGAAGTAGCCAGCAATCCAGCTACCATTACCCTTCTTCTCCCAATATTATCTCCATTGGTAAGTATCCCATTTTCCCCATTTATACTCTTCAAGAGTTATGTTCTACTTTGGAATGCTGTCCTCATATTGTGATATGGTATCTTGGGGAGGGGAGTTAAATGAGCTTCCTTTAAGTAACTTACAGTGTGGTCTTTATTTGCATTCATGCTTTTAGTGGACCTTGACTCAACTGTCTTCAAATTTTTATGTTCAAGCAACATGTTCTTCAGTGAACCACTTACTTTCTCTCAGTTCAATTTTTTTCATTTGCAGATAAATGAAAGGGTCAGACTAGATCCATTTCAGTTCTAAAACAGGACTCAGTGTTTCTTGGCAACCGTAGTATTTAGATTTCTAACACTGTCACTTCTCACTCCAGAATATTGTTTCTAAATTTCTGAGAAGTGCTTCATATAAGTGATTTGCAAAGGAATGAAAAATTTGACTTATACTTAAGAATTCAGGCTTAAATATCTTAGACACAGTTTTCTACTGCCCGGGGAAGAATTTTTTTTTTTTTTTTTAAAGTAAGAAGTGGGTTGTCTAAGAGAGACAGGATGAGAATGTCTTGTTTTCTTTTCTCCATCTAGCTAGCAATTACAAGAAACAGTGAGCTTTAAGTAAAATGTTTTTCTTATTGGGAGGGATGAATTTGGTGAAAGCAAAGCATTTTAAATTAAGAGGATTGTCTTTCTGGAATTGTTCCTCTACCAGCTCAAGGGGCATATGTTGATGTTCTTAAGCTGCTACTTCAAATTAGGAAAAAATATATATATATATACATGTAGGCTGTTTATATTGGCAAAATAGCATTTGGGGTTTTTCCTGTCTTTTAAATTTATCAACATGGAGCAGTTAGAAAATTATGTACTGAATTAAGAATAGTTGTAACTCTTCTTATGTGATAATCCTTAAGCAAAATTTAAATTACATAAATCACAGAAGCAGTAAAGTTTATGGTATAATGAGAAGCTCTGGAACCAGAGGAACCTGAGACCCTTAAACTCTGTTGCTTGTCAGCTGCCTGCTTTGACAAGTTACTTCAGCTGCTCTGAGACTCAGTTTGTCTGTTACTTGAGTTATGGTAATCATCTCATAAGATCATTGTGAAAAATTTAAATAAATTTATAAATTTTAAATGTATATACTATAACTATATGAAGAGAATGATACTATTATATATTATATATAAGCTATTTAGATATAAATATATGAATATATATAGAAACATTTAGCACAGCACCTAACACTAGATAAATAATAAATGGTTGCTGTTTTTACTTAGTTTCTGGAATTAAGGATACTTCATTTTCTAAGCAATGTGGACTATAATGTTCAAATCAGTACTGATAATTGTCTAAACAACAAAAGGAAGAGATACTTTTTAAACATTTTCCCTTCATGTTATAGCTGCATCGATGTGTATAATTTTATGTCATTAGGGTTCAACTTGCCTCTTGGAAAGTTTATTATAATAAATTTGTTCATTTTGATGTTTGGTGCCTGCTCTCAACATTTTACTTAGGCTACTTTTTATCTTCTAAACAGGCTGAAGCCATTCATGTGAACCCTCTTTTGATTTTGATACCTTCTACTCTGTGTACTTCATTTGCATTCCTTCTACCAGTAGCAAATCCATGTAATGCTATTGTCTTTTCCTATGGCCATCTGAAAGTCATTGATATGGTGAGTTAGACTGAAAGAATACTAGCAGATCCAATACTCATTTTGTGTGTGATGTGTTGAATTATCTTTCCTTTTATACACTAATCAACCTCTAGGAAAAGCGTGACCTGAGCTCTATTTATGAAGTTGTGTGCATGACTGATCATAGAATTGTTTTTAAGAGTGATAACCCAAAGCAAACAAGTCATTAGAATTTACGGTCACAGACACAGAGTATTGGATGCATCAGTAATACCCTGGAAGAAAGAAAAGAGCATTGAATATGCTCACCACAACAACTTAAACTTACATGTCAAGATCAAGAACCAACCTGATCAAGGCAAAAGGAAGAAACAGGTGTTAATGAAATCCAGCCATCACAGCAACACTGTGCTTTGCTGTTATAGATATTTATGCAACTAACATTTGGTCTGAAGAAGACATTGGGTTAGCGCCTGACTGATGAAAGACATCTTTCTTGTTCTGATTCTAATACTGGCACCTGATATGAAAACACAAGCAAGTAGTACTGAATAATCTTACTGATACACACATCTTTTGCCAAATACAAAATTAGTGGTAGTTAGGAGCTGGCTTGAGACTATTCTAGCCCACTTGTCCCCTAATCACCAACTTCCAAACCAACCCAAACAATGATATAATGAAAGTAAATTCAGTGAGCTGTCTGTGCAAATGCAGTTTCAAGGTAAATATCAGCTCCCTTTCTCCCATGCAGATTACCATTTCTAAACCCTGAAACATAAAAATTCTGGAACTGCCTCTATAAAGAAGTTACATAATAACCTTTTGGTAAAGAAAATATGCATAATACAATATAAGCAAGACCGGATGTATGTACATTAAAAAGAATAAGAACCGGATTCTGGAATAAATGAGGGTCTTGCTTGCATGAACAGAGAAGAGAGTTTCTGTAATATTCATTGCTAGATATCCCTTTTGCTTTGAGTCTCCATGCTTTAATGCAGAGAATGCAGTGGTAAGTAAACATTCTCTGAAAAGGGTCAGATAGTTAATATCTGAGACATTGTGGGTCATACGGTCTCTGTCACAACTACTCAACTCTGCCATTGCATCGTGAAAGTAATCAAAGAAAATATGTAAGCAAATGAGCACAGTTGTGGGCCAATAAAACTTTATTTACAAGACGGGTTCAGTGGCTCAGCCTGTAATCCCACGCCTTTGGGAGGCTGAGCTGAGTGAATTGCCTGAGTCCGTGGGTTCGAGACCCACCTGGCCAACTTGACGAGACCTCATCTCTACAATAATCCAAAAATTAGCTGGGCATGGTAGTGCACACCTGTAGTTCCAGCTACTTGGAAGGCTGAGGCGGAAGGAGAGGCGGAAGGATCGCCGGAGCCCAGCAGGTCGAGGCTGGGGTGGCCGGGAGCGGCCACTGCACTCCAGTCTGGGTGACAGAGTGAGACTCCAACTCAAAAAAAAAAAAAAAGAAAAAAAGAAACAACAAAACTTTATTTACAAAAACAGGTCAAGGGCAGTAATTTGTTAAACTCTATTTTAATAGGTAAAAAGCAATGTTGAAATTGTTCAGTGGACACCAGAATGATGATACAAGAGCTAAAGACATGAGGACTCTAAGAAAGATGAACAGAAATGGTTGTGTAAAGTCTCAATAAGAAAATGTTGAAGGATAAACTACTAATAATATTGAGTGAATATGAAGGGCACAATTATCATATTGTGTCCTGAACCTTATCCATTGAAATACAAAACCACAAAACTCACATTCTGATTTAACAGGAAATGGCAGGTTTTGAAGGGGATTTTTCTCTAATCAGAATGACTTGGGTATAATCCTAAGAGAAGCCTCACTGAGACTCTCCTTCTAAAGGGAGTTTAGTTGGGGACAATTTCTTTTAATATGAATGAAGGAGAACCCCTGATTTTAAGAAATGACAATTTTTACTAATCCTTTAGGATACATGTAAACCTAACATATATTTTCCACACTGTGTTCGAATTCTGACATTTATGCTCTTTCTTGTTCAAGGTTAAAGCTGGACTTGGTGTGAATATTGTTGGTGTTGCCGTGGTGATGCTTGGCATGTACACCTGGATTGTACCCATGTTTGACCTCTACACTTATCCTTCTTGGGCTCCTGTGATTAGTAATGAAACCATGCCATGATATGCACAAAAGTTCTGACTATCTTGTGGTAACTTTTGGAAAGCATTACTAATTCATTGCACAATGTGACTCTAACTGATGAGACATTTAAATCAGTTATGGTGTAGCTGCTGCAATTCCGGGAATATTCAAAACCTGCTGTTATAACTCAGAGTTCATATTCTTTTTGAGATGCAACCAAAGAGCATCTAAGTGCCTTCATCAAGAAACCTATCGTTGAGATTTTGCTTGTGAACCATCTGCATCTTGCTTCATCATAAGAATAATTTATAACTTGACCTTTAAAGAGATTAGGCCATTCACTTCATCTTACAGTTGGAAAACATTTCAAACACCATTTTATTATTTCAGAAACTTTCCATGAAACTAAAAATAGAAAATAGGATATACAAGTTAATTGGGTATATGGATAAATCATTTCTGTACTGTTGCTCAAGATAATTTGCTGAAAAATCAAAGCTGTGGTCATCTGGTGATGCAGACAAAAACTTTAAATGAAATATGCATTTCTTTATTTTTAAAAAATCCAGGCAGATTATTCTTAATATAAACATATGGCATGAAAATTAAAATGTATGAAGAAAATCCGAAGTCATAGCTGAATATGACTAACTAGCAGAAAACTCATAGATAAGGGTTAATTTTTACTTGACCCTGTAGATAGATTAATATAATTTCTACCTTTATGATCTCAGTGCCCTGCAAATGCATTTTGTAGAGTTATGGATAAGGCTTGCTTTATTTATTTTTCTTTTTTTTTTGAGTTGGAGTCTCACTCTGTCGCCCAGACTGGAGTGCAGTGGCTGCTCCCAGCCACCGCAAAAAATAAAAAAACATTTTTTCCAGGAAAAGTTTTTGCATTTAAAGCATAAAATATAGTATTAACTGCTTTGTGTAAATCTTCTATGTTCATTCTACTCACTTGTTTCTTTCCCTCTCATATTTTAGACATTTATTTATGATCCATAGTATTTATTACATTTCTGCCTTTTTCTAGTCATTCAATTTATTACTGCTGAATTATATGATGGATGCATTTTTTATTATAACAAATAAAATGACTTTCAAATTATGAGTAAGTTTCGGTCTCACAAAAATAATATACACATTTCAGCTTGAATAATTTTAATGAATTACTCTGTCAACTGAGTACATGAAAAATAATACTTAGTTAAAATTTGCTTAATTGAGCCATATAGTTCTCTTGCCATATCTTTATGTTTGGTTGATACATCAACAATAATTTATTCATTTCACATTTGTCCCATTTACATCAAAGTTCTCAATTTCTTTTAGTATGGGGGTTGCATACTGTCTTTGAAAGTTTCCAGAAAGCAATCCTAAACAGATGATAAAACAAACTTTTGTCCTTCCACTTTATGATAGATAATGTTTTTATTATTATCTTGATCGCCACTTAAAGGTTGACTAGACATCTTTGTCACTTTAAATTTCAGCATCTAACTTAGGATTGGATCTTATCTAGATAATAGTAGCAATTTCACTAAGTGCCTATTTACTGCCAGTTCCTGCAAGCACTTGGAAGCCTCCGCTGGCATATGTATATTTTTTCACTCACCCCAACTGCTGCTGTACATGTCAGCAACTCTGGAATTCAGACTTTCTTTCTCTTAAATGTGTGTAATGTTTTCACCATGGTATCTGGGGCTTTCTTCTTTTCTTTTCAGCTTGGGAGGTAGGAAAGTACATACTTTTAGCCAATACTACTAATGAACAGTATTAGCAAAAATTGACAAAACAATATTGTGGCACATTAATTGTGTCAATCAATTGACTTGTGTACCATGTAAATGTGCCAGTAAAAATAGCATACAATGGAGACAGAAATTAAAAGGTTTCCAAATATGGAAATCTTCATTTGTCTAGAAAAAAAAAAAGACACAGGGCTTTAATAAAGAAATAAAGGTACTTTTCTACTGCTAGTATATATAGTGGTGTCAATATGGGGGGAAGGAATCTTCCTTATGCCAAATAATTAATAATATTGGAGAACATATACAATTGTATCTGCAAGAAAATAATGGAATTACTAAAAAGAGAAAGATAAAACACAAGCAAGAATCCAGAGATTTAAACAAGAACTGAGAGTACCAACTACTAATCTCTAGAGATCTTCAAGTTCCCTGGCTACAAAGGGAACAAAGGATAGAAGACAAAGCTAGAATCCAGCCAAATTAGAATCTAAATGGAAACCAACATAGAGTTAGGATCTCAAAGGACTATATTTGGTGAAATTGTAAGCTAGGTAAAAACTCAACCCATAGAAGGACACATCAACAGAACTTTCTTGTTTTGGTCTAAGTACTAGGAGGAGGGCGATAAGATCTCCCTTGAAAATTCATAACCATGCAAGTTAGAAACCTAAAGTCTCAACACCTGGGTGTGTGTGTGTGTGTGTGTGTGTGTGTGTGTGTGTGTGTGTGTTGGGCAGAGAAAGGAGATAGGTGTAATCTGAAACTTTATTTTAGAACAATTCTGATTTGGTAGTATTCTCAAATATCTGACAAAAGAAGGAATACCTTCAAACTCAAAAAAAGGCTAAACTTTACATGAGATTTTAGTCAAGCCTTACAAATTCCACCAGGACATAAAGCACAGGATGCAAAAGTCTACATAAACAAAAGAAACAGAATCCAACGTTCAAGAAAAAATAGATATCATAATGATCAAATACAGAGTATAAAATAAGGAAGTACAATGTTTGAAAGTTATTTAAAAAGTGTTGGAAATATAAGTATGACTCAACAGAATTCTAAAAATGTCCCTTTAAGGTTTCTATTTCCTGGTTATTCAATCAAACACTGATGTCATGCTGTGAAGGTATTTTGCAGATGTAATTAAGGTTACTAATCAACTGACTTTAAAATAGAGAGTAGCCTGGTGTACCCAATGAGATCAAATGAGCCCTGAAAAACAGAAGAGGTTGACAAAGTGTCAGGTGGGTGAAACAAAACAGAATGAGAAGTTAGAGGGATTTGAAGCATGAGAAGCACTCAGCCCAGATCCACCATTGCTGGCTTTGAAGATGAAAGTGTCATAAGCCAGAGAGTGCAGGCAGCTTCTTGACATTGAGAATGACCCCTGGCTGAAACTCCTTGAGGAAACAGGAGCCACAATTTTACAGTTGTATAGAACCAAATTCTGCCAACAACCTACAGGAGACTAGTAACAGATTCTCCCTAAGTGCCTCCAGTAAGAAATGTAGATCTCCAGATTCTGTGATTTTAGGTCTGTGAGACTTACTTTGGACTTCAAATCTACAGAACTGTAAGATATTAATGAGTATTGTTCTCAACCACTACATTTGTAGAATTTGTTCTGGCAACAGAGGGAAAACAAATAAGCTATAAAAGATTGTAAAGAATAACTAGAAAGATCTGAAATATGTCAAATATAAATTTTAGTAAAGTACAATACTTTAACTGAAGAACTCACTGAATAGGTTAAATAGCACATTAAGGAAACCAGAAAAGAAAGTGTGGGAACTTAAAGATACATTCCATAAAATTAATTAATTGGAATACAGCACAGAGAGAGAATATATATGTATTCTCTCTCTGTGCTGTAAAAGATATATATATATATGTATATATATATATATATAACTCTGAAAGCGAAATTAAGAAAAACCAAGTGAGAATAAAAATGTAATCTAAATTTAATCAGAATTCCAGAACTATATAAGATAAAGAATATAGGCAGCAAAACCATTAAAAATACAATGGCTGATAGTTATTCACATTAATGAAAGAATCAAGATTTTCAGGAAGCATGATTAGCCTAAAGCATAATTTAAATTTTTTTTAAGAAAGGAAATTCATACTCACCTACATTATGGTGAATCATAGAACACCAAAAAGAATTTAGAAAAAGATCTTAATAGAGAGAAAAGACAGACTACATATAAGGAGCTGCAATTAGACTGAGGCTGTGTCAGAGTTTTACAGACTACTGAGTAGTTTCAAGTCCTGAAATAAATAACTACCTAATCTAGAATTGTATAACTGAAAAAAGAAAATCCATGTTTCAAGAATGAACTGAAAATAAGAACATTCCAAACCATCAAACACTGAGAGTTTATTATCAACCAAAGTTCACTAAGTCACCTCGAATGATATATCAAAGAAAGAAGAAAAATTATTCCAGAATTCAAGAAAGAAAATATATGGCACAGTAAAAAATGGTGAGCAAAAAAGTTGGTGAACATTTTTTAATAAAAGTTATCATTAAAATACTGGAATAGCATAATGTTTAAATCCAAAGGAGACTGAAAACATTCTAACATTGTTGCTTTATTCAGGAGAAGGGTAGAAGTAACTCACAATTTGGAAATTCATTATGTGTTATTACTTTTAAGATGACTACTAGATGAACAAAAATAAACATTTCTCAAACTAGGAATAGGAACTAGACCTGTTAGGGAAAAAATCAACCCTGCTGCTCATTGAAAATGGACTGGATTTTAAAAGTCCATGGACAAAATCATGGACTTTGCAACAACTTGGATGAATTTAGAGTCTATCATACTCAGTGATCTAACACAGAAACAAAAGACTAAATACAACATATTCTTACTTCATAAGTGAGTCCTGAACATTTATCACAATCCTACAAGAGAGGTATCAGTAGTAGTGGGAAACTGCCAGGGTGGGGAACGTAACATCACTAAGGCTACCTGATCCTAAATCATGGGAAGTAAGGACAAGTGAGAGGCCCAAGTTTCACCTGCATGTAGACCACTTGTGTACATAATACATGTACCCCACATCTTTAAAAAGAAATCTAAATAAAACCCCTGAAAAAAAGACAAGAAAGTTAAAAAAAAAAAAAGGGAATCAAAACAACTGGGACAAAATAGCAATAAAATTAGGAATCATTCTAACTATGCCAATTATTAAAATAAATATTGATGGTATAAAATTATCAATTAAAAATCAAAGATTAGCAGAATAATTTTTTTAAAGTCAGTTATGTATTATTCACATGAGAAGCTCCTAAAACATAAAGGTAGAGAAAATTTGAAAGAAACAGAATAGAAAAAAAAATGTTCCAAATACACAGTAACCAAAAAGAACTTGGTGTAACTACATTAAAGCAAGTTTCTGCCCCCAAAAGTTAGGGCAGCAATTGACTATGAATAAAATAAATTAATAAATAAATAATGTTTTTTAAATTTTAAAATTGTGGGGTATAATTCAGGGTTAGATATACAAATATTCATTGTGCAGGTACCCTTGTTGATGAGGTGTGCCCCCCCTTCCCAGACAGATTTCAGCTACTGTCAGTCCCACCTCCCCACCCCCTTACCCCCTGTAGTTTCCCACTGCTATCAATCCTTTCCCTATAGTATTACAGTAGTTGTTCAAGGTCCACTTATGAGTGAGAACATGTGATACTCAGCTCTTTGTTTCTGTGAAAGATCACTCAGTATTATAGACTCTAATTCCATTCAGGTTGCTGCGAAGTTCATGATTTTGTTCTTTTTTATGACTGCATAATATTCCATTGTGTATATGTACCACATTTTTAAAATCCAGTCTTCTTTTGATGGGCAGCATGGTTGGTTCCATATTCTTGCTATTGTGAACAATGTTGCAATAAACATACATGTGCAGGTATCTTTTTTGTAGAGTGATTTGAGTTCTTCTGGGCATATTCCCAGTAGGGGGATTGCAGGGTCATATGGAAGTTCAATTTTTAGAACTTCTAGCAATCGCCACACTAATTTCCACAGAGGCTGTACTAGTTTACACTCCCATCAACAGTGTTGAAGTGTTCTCTTTTCACCACATCCTCTCCGGCATCTCTTATTTTTTGAGTTATTGATGATAGCCATTCTGACTGGATTTAGGTGGTATCTCAGTGTAGTTTTATTTCGCATCTCCTTGAGCAGTGAGCCTGAACATTTTTTCATATATCTGTTGGCTGGTGGTATGACTTCTTTTAAAAATTGTCTATTCAGATCTTTAGCCCATTTTGTAATGGAGTTGTTTGTTTTTTTCTTTTCAGAAAGTTCGTGTTCCTTGTAGATCCTAAATGTTAGGTCAGACAGGGAGTTGGCAAATATTTTTTCCCAGTTTGTGGGCTGTCTCCCTGCTCTCTTGATGGTTTCTTTGGCTTTGCAGAAGCTTTACAGTTTAATGAAGTCCCACCTGTTTATCTTATCTCTTATAGCTTGGGCACTTTGGATTTTGATCAGGAATTGGTTGTCAGTTCCAACTTCCGTAACAGTGTCTCCTGCATTTTCTAAGGTTCTTATAGTTTGAGGTTTTACGTTTAGGTCTCTGCTCCGTTTAAAAAGTTAGGGCAACAATTGACTATGAATGAAAGAAATTAATAAATAAATAATGTTAAAAAGAAAAAAAATCACCAGAAAGCTATGAGTTTTATATTATAGGCATCTAAAAATTTACATGCAAATTATATAAAATCCAAATTGACAGAACTAGACAGAACCACCATCAAAAAGAAAAAATTAACATACCTCTTTCATAATCAGTTTATGAAAAAGAGGAACAGAATAAATACTAAAAAGATTGATAATACATTTTATATATCAAAATATTTCATCCAGCTTCTGGAAAAATATTTTCAAACACACGTCCTCTTATGAAAATTTGGCACATATAGGCCATTATTAAGTCTTAAGTTACTTCTAAGTATTAGTTATGCAAACTACCAAAATTCAATTAGCATAAATTAAAAACAAAAACTTTAAAGTTCAAATAAATATTTAAAATTCTTCCCACAAAGAAAATGCTAAACCTAGACAAACTTACCCTTAAATTTAGAAAATCTTTAGGAACAGAATTTCAATTGTGTATAAACAATTCCAGAGAATAGTAAAAGAGAGAACAGTCCCTAATTAATTTGATGAAGATGGTCTGACCTTGTTACCAAGACCAAACAATGATGCTACATAAAAGAAAAATTATGGGTTAATCTCATCCCCAAATATAGGTTTAAAAAAATCTTTAGAAATAAAAACTAACAAACCAAATTGTAAAATATAACTTTTTGTGTGTATGTATGAGTTAATTTCAAGTTGAGTTCAACACTGAAATATCTATCATAAATGTCATGTATGTTATGTAGTTAGTTTCAAGTTTAATACTGAAAAATAAGTTAATTCAATTCACCACATTAGCAAATTGTAGAAGAAAACTATATAATTATCTCCCTATGTAAAAAAAAATTTTAATGAGTTTCAAAAAAATCCATTTGTAATTTTAAAAATAATCTGGTACATCAGTAACAAAAGGAAATGTCCAAGACTTTACCACAACAAAAATGTATCAGTAAAAAGCCTAGATTCAAATCACACCTAATAGTATAAATATCAGTTCAATATCCAGTCTCTGGTCTTGAGTAAAACTGATATTTAGTGGTAGGGTTAAGGTTAAAGCTTTTTCTTTTTTATTTTTTTTTAAGATTGAAGAAAAAATGCCTGAATAACACACTACCCTTAAATATTAAATTAGAAATGCTAGCTAATGGAGTATAACAAAAAAAAGTAAATAAAAGGCAATAATAGCCAATTCTTAGTAGAATGGAAACAAACAAACTATCATTATTACAAATGATATAATTTTCTATATAGAAAATCAAAATTGATTATTATCATAAAGAAGATTCCATATATAAGTTCAATGTATAAAAATTAATTGCATTCCCATACAACAGTAACAAACTATTAGAAAGAGCAATTCCTAAAATGTGCTGTTGTGCCTAGGAATAAATCTAACAAAATGTGAATGAAAACTTTGTAAGGAAAATCATAAAACTTAAAAGGACACTGGAAAGGCCTAAGAAAATTGAAAGAACTACAAGCCTTTTAGCTCAAGTCCTGCCTCCATATTCTGTTGGGAGGGAAAGATTAAAACAGAGTATTATATTTCAGGCCTTCCAAAATAAAATAAAAAAAAAAAGCTTCAGACAATCTATACATCATCACTAAGAAATAAATATTCTTCAAGAAAATAGACAGGGACTCTAACTCATACGCACATCAATTACTTTTTTTTTTAATTTCTCAAAGATCTGTTCAATACGTGAATTATAAATGATGTACCATAATCCTTACATTGACTTTTTAAAAATGAACTTTAGCTGATTGATACATGCTTCAACTTTCTGATAAAAACAACCATTATATGCTTTTCTAAACTTAATTTTTTGTTAGTTCTTCAAAGACAATGGTTCTTCTGTTCAAGTACTACAGCCACCAGTTTTCATATATAATAAATAATCTGTTAAACTATTTTCTTAATGTGGGTAGAAAGACTTGCAGTTAACCTTTTTCTGGTCCATTTTTTCCCCTTTCTCTTTATTCTTATACTGCAGAAAGTAAAAAATAACTCAAGAATAATTTTTGAAGTCCTGTTTCCTCTTTTAATAAACTAGTTATAAGTAGATGGGATAATATTTTCTCCCCCAGTCATACCTAAAATTACTAACGTAAAAAAGGAAATTGAGTCAGTATACAGTAATAGTTGAAGTGAACTTCTTTCTCAGTCTTAGCAGCAATTGCTCAGAAATCTGTGCATCTTTACTCACTGTTTTTGCCATGTGAACCATGATGTTGATGAATTATATCAACAAAGACCCACAAATTCTTCCTTCAGCCTGCCCCAGTAAAATCTAAACAGACTTGCTGGTCTTCTCACTCACAACATTGGCTCACATTCAAAAGGCTCCAGAAGGAGAGAAAATCCAAAGTAATGACCATGAAATGAAGGCCTGACTTACTTTAATAGCTTGTGATGGTAAGAAAATCTTATGACCTTATAAACACATTCAGCTTTGGGGGTGTTAACATGTTATTAATTTAGTAGTTCCTCTTTTAGAGCTAGAGCAGGGACTGCCTTTCTTTGTTCTGCTAGTGCTAAATATCATATAAATGAAATCGATGTGGTCCCACTAAAAGAGCACAGAATTTGGATTCAGAAGACCCGAACTCAAGTTCCAATTCCACCATTTATTAGTACTGAAGCATTGAGTCCATCAGATAACCACTCTGAGCCTCATTTATCTCATTTATGATACTGAATAATATGCTACTATTACCCTACCCAGCTTTCTGGTCTATCTCTCCCCACTACATAAAGGAAAAGTTATTGGGAGGAGACAACAATACTGAGCATAAAACTCTAGTGTATAGAGCAATTTTACAGCCTGTGCTTGAGTGTGCAAAAATGGAAATGTCTTTTGGTTTTATTCTACATCTTGGTATATATAATTAGCTCTCAAATCCCTTTTGCATTGCAGTAAAACATTTAGTCTACTAAATCAAAGTCACTTTTGTTATTTCAGTGTCTTAATTGTGATTTTAGAGTTCAACTTACATCAACCCAGTTTTTGCTTTGTAGGTTCCCTCTTTTGTTCCTCTCTCCCAGCAGTGTCCATCCAATTTCTGTGGGCCTCACATGTGAAGCTTTCACTGAGTAAGATGCCTCTGGCCTTTTTGACTAGTAATTGTTCATGGTGGCTTCCACTGAGATCTGCCATTCCACTGAGATTCTGTGAAATGTATGTTTCCCATCAGTTTTATTATTAGTTTCTGATTCCAAAATTTACCCAGGTTCTTGAGCTCGTGCAACTCGTGACATCCCTGAGATCAGCATCTTTTTATCACCACTACAATCCCTATTGATCCACCACTTCAAGGACTTAGGGGAATTGGGGTGCTTTCTGTACCTCTTTTAAGTCCCCAGTTTCTTGGGAAGAAAGCGTATCTTGGGCTCGCCTGTGCCTAGACACTTCTTGCCATTAGCCTACTCTACTGCTGGGATCTATGTTGAATGCAAGGGAAGGGGAACCGAAAGCTTGCATCTTCAACTCAGAAGAGTCGGTATATTAATTAATTCATGGTAAAAATTGTGGATATGGCCGATAGCCAGAGAATAGAGTAAGTCAGTCTCGCTCAAATGGAGACCACAACCATTGTCTATCTAGAGTAGGGGTTCACAACCTTTTTGGCATCGAGGACTGTTGTATTCGCGGCAGATAATTCTTCTACCAATGGTTGCAGAGTGGGAGGAAGTTTCAGGATGATTCAAGTGCATTGTGTTTATTGTGCACTTTATTTCTATTATTATTGCATTGTAATATATAATGAAATATATACCATCACCGCCTCAGGTCCACCTCAGATAGTCAGGCCTTAGATTCTCATAAGTAGCACACAACCAAGATTCCTTGCATGCGCAGTTCACAATAGAGTCTGTGCTCCTATGAAAATCTAATGCCTCCACTCATCTAACAAAAGGCGGAGTTCAGGCAATAGTGCCAGAGATGGAGTGCGACTGTCAATACAGATGAAGCTTAGCTCGCCGGCCTCTCACCTCTTGCTGTACGGCCTGGTTCCACTGATACTGGTCCGTGCCAGAAAATAGGGGACCTTTGATCTAGAGTATTGCTTACCAGCACAGGATCTGAAGGCTGATTGCCAGAACTGAACACCTGCTCCAATACTCTCCTCCCATATGTCTTCATATGGGAGGTGTATTATTTGACCTCTATTTGCTTCATTTTCCTCGTCCTAAAATGAGTTACTAATAGCATAATAATATCTTCATCGTGTTATGAGGATTAAATGCGTTAATACACGTAAATCATGGAACAGTGGCTGGCCATGGTAAAACTTAATATTAGATAGTATTCTTAGAACTGTTACATCATCATTCTTCCTTAGTACATCACATAGAAAAGAACAAAATCATGAATTTCGCAGCAACCTGGATGGAATTAGAGTTTGTAATACTGAGTGATCTCTTACAGAAACAAAGATCTGAGTATCACATGTTCTTACTCATCAGTAGACCTTGAATAACCACCATTATACTATAAGAAAAGGATTGACAGTGGCAGGAAACTATGGGGGGGCAGGGAGGGACAGGGAGGTGGGATTAATGGTAGTCAATAACTGTCTGGGGAAGGGGGGCACACCTCATCAACAAGGGTACCTGCACAATGAATATTTGTATACCTAACCCTTAACTGTACCCCACAATTTTAAAATAAGAACATATATGTAATTTTTAAAAAATAAGTAGTTGCCCAAATGAAACCATTAGGCTTGGTGAAACTCCTTCATCTGAAGGCTCAGTCAAAATCTCATTAAAAACTCCAGATAAGTGAATTTTGTTTAAGTTAGAAATGTTACTCCTAGTTCACAACCTCTAACCAGAGATTTCCAGAGGATCATTTAATTTTAATTCATTTCTCCTTGGTAGAGAGAGAACACTGGAAGTAAAAGAGTGAACATGGTGTGTATAGTAAAAATAAATTTCCGGTTACAGAATTCAGCACAGAAATAAAATATAGAAAAATGCAAGACTCTATACTAAAAACAAGTTACATATCTTATTGAAAACATGTGTTGTGTTGGTACAAAATGAGCCTTTAACTCCATTAAATGATCCTCATCATTAGTTTTCACTTCACAGATTTTTAGGTAGTTCAAAATCTCCCATGTTATCTGGGTTTCCCGGAGCATTGTCTGCAGAGTTGCTGATGAATCCGGACAACTGTAGTTCCTTACACCTGCTGAGCTGCACCTACCCTTTGACCTCCTCTCAGGGGTAAGTCTACAGTGGAGTCAATGAGTCAGATTCTATGCCTTTGTGGTTATTGTTCTGTAAAAAGTAGGTATTGAAAATTACCAAAATATCAGAAATGTCACGTAGCCTCCCCTTTATTCAAAGAAGATCGATGTGCTCTTATATCCATGTATGATTACCAGCATTTCCATTATTTTTCTTACTGGTTTTATTTTAATTGCTTCATTCTGCTTTTTCTTAATTCAGCTCACCTTTCTTCCTGGGCACATTGTTATTTTTTTCTTAACCTGCAATGTGCTTGAATTTTTTCAGGAGAGTCGAATGCTGTGTTTATCAGAGTCTCTAAGAATAGTGGCCTCTTACAGTACTCCTACATAAAAAAAATTACAAATAGACACCTTTCTATATCTCTATCTTCTATGACCTAGGAATATATCTTCAAACAAAGTTTGAAAAAGAAATGCAAGCCTTATATTTCATCCAATAATTTTCAAACTCCAAGTTATCCTGAAAGACAGTGGACAGAATTTTGGTGGAAGCAAAATAGGACAGAGAAATAGATGTTCTGAAGACAGCACTTTGGATTAACCCAAACACTCTTACCATGAAATCTATCTCTGGTTTGAAGGACAATTCCAATTCCACAAACAATTTTGTAGATGGGAGATGCTAGACTTCCAAACTAGGATCCTTCCTTACTTCACACTTCAGAGAGTTTATAAACTTTTACCATCTTAGACAATCTAAAATGAACTGTATGCCAGAAGTGAAAAATTTTGAGACTAGAATAGGATCAACTCTAGTCATAATCAATAAATTAGCTGTGGAAGAACTGACATCTTAAAAATGTGAGTCTCCTAAGCCATGAACATACTATCTCTCTCTCTTTATTTAGGTATTCTTTAATTTCACTGAACAATATTATATAATTTTCATCATACAGTCTTTTTCATTTTTAAACATATTTCATATTTTTGATGCTAAGTGGTGTATTTAAGCTTCAATTTCTGATTGATTGTTAGAAATACAATATATTTTTATGAATTCATTTTGTTTCTTGCAGTCTTGCTAAATTTACTTGTTAGAGCTAGTTGCATTCTTGTAAGTTTTATAGGATTTTCCATATAAACAATGTTTCTGTGAATAAAATCAGTAATATTTCTTCCTTTCCAATCTGGATATCTTTATTTCTTACTCTTGCCTTAAGACATCCATGACTTTTTCTTTCTCTTAGTAGCAAAGCATTTTTAAAATCATTAATTATGAATGTTAACAGTAGAATTTTTATAAAGGCTTTTTATCAGATTGAGGAAACTCTCTTCTATTGCTAGTTTGCTAAGAGATTTTTTCGGAAATGACTTTAGAATTTTTTAAAATGCTTTTCCTTTTTCTTTTGTATTCTGTTGGTATACTGTTTTACATTGAATTAAGCCAACTTTGAACATGATACTTTGAACTATGAATACTTTCTATATACCATTAGGCTTATTTACTAAAATTTGGTTCGTATTTTTACATCACTGTTCAGGAGGAACACTACTAAGGCGATACCCTTCTGAGTATTGGACCTGATGTCCATTAATTTTGAGGGTTTTCACTCTGGCTGATGAAAACATGAATTTATCCCAGCCCTGTTTGAGACTTATAATTATCCATTTGATAACTTTGAGTAATTATTTTCCTCTCCTCGTGTAGCTCCCTTACAGACATGTGTTGATCAGTATTCAGTAGGATAGAAAATGGCGGGGGCAACCTTTAGATTTTTGGAGCTCTCTTTATGTATTTCTCTCCTCTCTGGTTCTCTGCCCTGCAAATCCTAGCCATCTCGTCCTGCTCAGATTCCCAGCTCTATGTGTTCAACTCAGAATGGTCACCAAGATCTGCCTGAGTTGCCCATTTATGAGCTGCTGCCTGGAAGCTCTTCCCATGCTGCAAGCTAGAGCAATCACAGAACTAATTTCTTTCCTCTCTTTCAGAGATCATTGTTCTGTGTTTCCTGATAGTCAATGTCCAAAAACTATCATTTCATATAATTGGTCTTGTGTTTTGGTTGTGTCTGGAAGAGGGCTAAGTCCCGTTGCTAATGATACATCTTGCCAAAAGTGGAAGCATCTAGAAGAGTTTAATTATGTTCTTTTTTTTTTCCCTTGCAAACTCAGAATCAGAACAAATTGAGTTAATGGAATGGTTGTGAAATCTTCTATGTTAATTGCTGGTGTGTAAAGACTCAATTACATAAGATAATAAATACTTGATGAGGAGCCTGTATGATGGTAGTGGGTGACTTAATGAGTGCAATTTGAGATGTATAGAGTTTAAGATGTATCCAGTAGCCGGGCTCAGTGGCTCAGCCTGTAATCCCACGCCTTCGGGAGGCTGAAGTGAGTGGATTGCCTGAGCCAGCGGTTTCGAGACCCGCCTGGGCAACTTGGCGAGACCTCATCTCTACAATAAATCAAAAACTAGCCGGGCATGGTAACGCGCGCCTGTCGTTCTAGCTACTTGGAAGGCTGAGGTGGAAGGATCACCAGAGCCCAGCAGTCAAGGCTGCGGTGACTGGGAGCGGCCACTGCACTCCAGCCTGGGCAAGAGTGAGACTCCAACTCAAAAAAAAAAAAAAAAAAAAAAAAAGATGTATCCAGTACCTATGCAATAATCAGGAGTTTAAGATGTATCCATTACCTATGCAATAATAAACTAATGGGCATTTAAATAATTCAACTTTGAAGCTGAGGACAGTAGCCAGACCTACATTTCCAGTATAAAATATAATTCTCATATTAAAATATAATCAATTCTAAAATGAAGTTAATCTGGAACAAAGGGTGCTTAAGAAATCCTTTCCATTTTATCTTCAATTTCAATACTAATATAGCTAACTAATATTTATATCCTAAATTATTTATTCATGATATTTGTTCTTATTTATTGAAGTATCATTGCTACACAGAATTGCACATCTTTACTATTCACAATAGCAAAAATATGGACCAACTGTGCTAACCATTGAAACTGACTAGATAAAAAAATGTGGTACGTATGCACAATGGAATATTTGCAGCCATAAAGAAAAACAAAATTATGAACTTCACAGCAACTTGGATGGATTTAAAGTCCATAATACTCAGTGATTTATCACAGAAACAAAGAAATGAGTGCCACGTGTTCTCGCTCATAAGTGGACCCTGAACATTTACCCACAATAAGAAAGGGATTGGCAGTAGTGGGACACTGCCAGGGAAGGGAGGGAGACACGTAACATCAATAAGCGTACCTGATCTCAAACCAGGCAAAGTGGGGATCAAAGAGAGGCCCAAACTTTGCTTGTACAATGACCAGTTGTATACCTGATTCTGAATTGTACCCCCACATCCTCAAAATAAAACAATTGTTTTAATTGCACATATTTAACATATACAATTTGATTGGGCACACATATACACTGTGTTACCATCAACACCACAATCCAGACAGCAAACTTAACTATCACCTCCAAAAGTGCCCTTGGGACCCTTTGCTCTGTTTTTGTTGTTCTGTTCTCCATCTCAGAGGGGAAGTAATTTTTTTGGCCAGAGTTCAGGGCACTGGGAGCGTTGAGTTCTGCCTTTCAGAAATCGAGTTCAGGAATGCTCCATTCTCCTTCATACTGAACCAACCCATGGGTTCTCTTTAGAATTTAAACTGGGTTGAAATCTATCCTCAAAGCTGGGACTAGACATTCTCTTCTTATTACAACTGTAGTCAAGATTATATGCAAATTTCATGTACTAGATAATTAATACTTTGGATTAAAGCCACTAAATTATTTAATATATTTCTGAAGAGTCATGTTACTGTATCTACTTCTCTCTTTCTGTTTTTTTTTTTTTCTTAAAGCCAGAACTGTGATGCTTATAAAGAACCTCAGTCTTCTCATGGAGACAAAAGTAAGTTTTACTGGCCTCTGATTTAATTCAATTTCCTCTACCTTCATATACTCATTTGACTAAAGAATGTTAAAAAAAAAAAAAGCAAACAAAGCTACAAAGTATTCTATAAAGGAGCATTTCTGGTAGTTTGCTTTTTAAAATCTGACATTAATCAAGCACTCCACAAAATACAAAGAAGTTTGCAAGAAAGAGTATTTTTTACTAGAAATCTTTGGTGTGTCGCCTGGAAAAACATATATGGAAAGCAGAGACAGTAGCTACACATTGAAGTACCAGTTGCTAAAACATATTATTATATCTTATGGAACCTTCTTTGAATCTATTCTCCAAACACTATGGACATTGAAACAGTGATGTAGATGGTCTTATATCACCAATAAAAGTTTTCAGAGAAGTTGAAAATAGACCTTAAATTTAGATTTTTGAGTGTCAAGACAGAACCAGAAATAGTCTACCCAACTTCAAGATTTATATAGCCACAATAATCAAGTCTGAATGGTGTTGGCAAAGGCATAGACACACACATAAAAATGAAATTGAATAGAGAACTCAAAAGTAATCCTACATAAATATGCCTAACTGATTTTTGACAAAGGTACAAAAACAACTCAATGGTGGAAAGATGGCTGTTTCAGCAAACAGTTCTGGAGGAAGTGGTCCTCCATAGGTAGAAAAAGAAAAAAAGAAAAACTTAGAATCAAGTCTCACACTTTTACAAAAATTAATTGAAAGTGGATCATAGACTTAAATATAAAATTATAAAACTTTTAAGATAAAATGATCAAGAGTTATGGCTTGGCAAAGAGTTCTTAGGTTTACAACAAAACTAATCCATTAAAGAAAAAATCAATGAAGTGGATTTATCAAAATTAAAAAAAAAAAAACTTCCTCAGCAAAAGACTTTATTAAGAGGATAAAAAGACCAGCTAGAAAATGGAATAAAATATGTGCAAACTGGGCAACTCCCTTGGGTCCCCTCCCACTGTGGGGGCTTTTCTGTTCTCTTAATCAATCCTGCTTTCTCAAAAAAATGTGCAAACTACATATTCTACAATGACAAATATCTAGAAAATGCAAAGAATGCTTAAAACTCAACAAACAAACAACAATCTTACTAGAAAATAGGTTAAAGGGGAAAATACAGATGTAAAATAAACACATGAAAAGATGCTTAACACCTTTATCCATTAAGAAAATGCACCAATGGAAAGTCCAAACTTCACCTGTACGATGATCACTTATGTACCTAACTCCAAATTATACCCTACATCTTTAAAATAAAAATGCAAATTAGAATCACAGTGTAATATGATTGCATGTCTATCAGAATAACTTGCATAACGTATAGTGACAACATCAAATGCTAGCAAGAGTATGGGAAAACTCCATCATTCAGACGGTGCTGGTGAGATACAATAGGCAGAACCAGTGTGGAAAACATATTGACAGTTTCTTTACGAAAAACTAAATATGAGGCTACCATATGATCCAGCAATTGCCATCCTGGGCAATCATCCCGGAGAAATTTATGGTCACACAAGAATTTATATATGAATGTTGACAGTAGCTTTTTAGTAAAAGTCAAAAATTGAAGACCTAGATGCCCATCAACATGTGAATAGTTAAGTAAAACCGTGGAACATCCATACCATGGAGTAGTACCCAGTATTAAGAAAAGAACAGACTATTGATACACATAAAAACTAGATTAATTTTCAGAGAATTACGATGAGTGAGGAAAAAAGGCCAATCTCACAAGGTTATATGCTGTGTGATTTTATTTATAGAGCATTCTCAAAATGAGAAATTATAGAAGTAGAAAATAGATTAGTGGTTATCAGATGTAAAGGAGGAGGTGGAGATGAAATGAAAGGGAGTGTGTCTATAAAAGGGCAATATTAGGGATTCTTCTGTTAGAACCATTCTGTATCTTCACCATATCAATGTCAATATCCTGGTTGTGATATTTTTCTATAGTTTTGTAAGATGGTACCATTGGGGAAAACTGTATAAAAGGTACATATCTCTCTGTATTATTTATTACAACTACATGTAAATCTATAATTATGTCAAAATAATAATGAACTTAACTTTAAAACAATTTTGAGTGTTGAGACAGACACAGAAAGGAAAAGTCAGATCTGATTGAAAGTGCCTAAAATGTGACTTGTTAGTTACACTGGTAGCAACAGTGTGCCTTGTCTTATCTTTAAAATGTACTCTTGAATGCTAAGGCTTAACACATTTAGTGTACCACCTTTACTTTTACCTATATAGTAGAAAAATTTAAAGGGGAGCTTGAAGATTTGCAGTCTTTTTTCTGGGCAATCAACTTTACTTATTAATCGCTAATCACAAATGATAACTCTTTGTCTTTGCTCTTCACTAGTGGGATTCTTAAACTGTTTCTGGTCACCCTCATTGGCTAGGCATGTCTTAAACACCTCTGCAGTATCAGGGATGTTTTACATTATTGAAGTGGTGAGAGCTTTGTGGGAGTAGCTGTAAATATTTATTCCTTACATAATTCTAAGGTCTCTCACTACAAATTGTAAATTATGGTAAAATAAAACAGAGGTTGAGACAGGAGATGTGAACAGGTAGTGCTGCTGACAGACGGGTTCTTATAGGCCCGGAGCAGCAAGGTCCCAGCTCCTCCGGAACTTTGAACTAAAGAGACAAATGAAACCCTCTGCAAGTGTAGAAGTGGTATTGAGCCTCATTTTTTTGTCTCTAAAAATATTCTTCACAATCCATCTGTTTTTAATTTCTATTATCTGAATGGCTGATGGAGTACCTTATTAAAACACTCAGTGTCAGTGTGTGAACTGAAAGATGTATCATATCTAATCACATGTTCTCTAAAAATTTTCACATTGTTCATTTTTATTAGAATCTGATTAAGTGCCTCCTAAGAGACAAAGTGGCATATCTGAATTATCAAAGTAGTCTTTACCAGCATTACTTCTAACTCATCACCATGAAGAAATGTCAGCTTGTGAATTAGGAGATTTTCCACAAATTACTTGTTGACACTTTGTAATCCCTCTTTTAACTCTTTTGGAAAATATATAACAGATGATGATTTAGTAGTGCTTGCTCTCAATTACTGTTCTGAATTTCTATGAATATGTACAAGAATTCTCAGGAGAGTTAGAACATCAGCTATTCTTCCTCTTTCAGACATTAGAATTAGTCATGTGCTGATACAATCCACTGTGCAAAGCATTATTTAAAGCAAGACTCTGATGGGTTCTGGTTCCTCATAAAAATACACCATTGGAATAAATATTCCAGTCACTCTAAGAAAAAAGGAAATCAAAATTGACATTCCGGAGAAGACCAGTTATATACCACATTTTCATTTTATGGATGAGAATGAGTACATAAAGGTCTTCAATTATGAAAACTCATTGTGATCTGTTGATTCTAAAGCAGGGGTGACCAAGTTGTTTAGGAAGTTTGCGTGGAGTTGTGAAAACCCTGGGGGGTAGAAAGGTAAGGGAAAGAGAGATTTCTGAAAAGGGTACAGTAGGAAGATTTTTGTACAATATTATCTAACATTACATTGCATTTAGGTTATTTACCAGAGTACTATTGTGTAGTATAATATAAGATTAGGAAAGTTCAAAGTAAGTTCTAGGAGTCTGAATCTAAAGTTTAAGATACCATGTCTTGAATATTGTCATTTTCTAGTTGCATTTGTTGAATAGGGTGCCCTTTCCCCAATGTTTTGTTTTTGTTGGCTTTGTCAAAGATGTGTTGATAGTAGGTCAGAGGTTTTTTTGTTTGTTTGTTTGTTTGTTTGTTTGTTTTAAGGATGTGGATACAATTCAGGATTAGATACACTGAGGTCAGAGTTTTTATTTCTGGGTTCTCTATTCTGTCCCATTGGTCTATGTGCCTATATTTATACTAGTACCATGCTGTTTTTGTTACTGTAGCCTTGTAGTAAAGTTGAAGTCTGGTAATGTGATGCCTCTGGATTTGTTCTGTTTGCTTAAGATTGCTTTAGTTATCCAGGCTCTTTCCAGCTTCCATATGAATTTAAGTATTTTTTTTTCTAAATATGTGAAAAATGATGTTGGTAGTTTAATAAAGATTGCATTAAATATGTAGATTGCTTTAGGCAGTATGGACATTTAAAAAATGTTGATTCTAACCTATGAATGTGGAATGTTTTTCATTTGTTTGTGTCACCTTTGATTTCTTTTAGAAGAGTTTCCTTTCTTTTTCTTAATGACTGAATAATATGCATTAATTCACAGAAACTCAGGCTATTTTAATATATTGGCTACTGTGAATAATGTTATTAAGAACATGAATGTGTAGATACTTCTTTAGGATACTGATTTTATTTCCTTTGGATGTACACTCAGAAGTGAGATTGCTGGATCGAGCAGTAGTTCTATTTTTAATTTTTTGTGGAGCCTCCATACTGTTTTCCATAATGGCTGTGACTATTTATATTCCCACCAATAGTGTACAGGGACTCCCTTTTCTGTGTATGCTCACCAACATTTTTCTCTTACATCTTCTTGATAATAGCTAGTAACAGGTGTGAGGTAATATCTCATTGTGTTTTTTTCAAACTCTCTGATGATTAGTGATGTTAAATACATTTTTATATACCTCTTGGTCATTTGTATGTCTTCTTTAAAAAATTGCCATTCAGGGTTTTTGCCCATTATTAAGTGAATTTTGTTGCTTTTGCTATTGAACGAGTTCCTTAAAAATATTAAATATTAATTCCTTGTCAGATTTATGGATATACCACATTAACAGACTGAAATATAAAAATCACATGATCATTTCAATTGATGTAGGAAAAGCATTTGATAAATTTAACATTTGTTCACAATAAAAACTTTCAACAAATTTGGTATAGAAGGAATTTATCTCAACATAATAAAGGTCATACATTACAAGTTCACAGATAGCATCATACTCAATGGTGAAAACCTAAAGACTTTTCTTCTAAGATCAGGAACATGACAAGGATGTTCACTCTCACCACTTTTATTTAACGTAGTTCAAAGTACTAGCCAGAGCAATCAGGCAAGAGAAAGAAATAAAAAGCATCTAAAAGTAAAAATAAGTTAAATTGTCCCTGTTTACAGACAATATGGTTTTGTAAATACAAAGCCCTAAATAATCCATCAAAAAACCGTTAGAACTAAAAAACAAATTTAGTAAAGTTACAGGATACAAAATTAACATTTAAATTTCAGTGACATTTCTATATGTTAACAATAAACAACTTGAAAAATAAATTAAGAAAATGATCCCATTTATACTAGCAACAAGAAAGAATATTTAGAAATAAATTGAACTAAGACAGTGAAAGAATTGTACACTAAAACTATGGGAGACTGATGAAAGAAATTGAAGAAAACACAAATACAGTAAATGGAAAGATATCCCATATACATGGTTTTGAGGAATTAATCTTACCAAAATGCCCATATTACCTAAAGTGATGTACAGATTTGATGCAATTCCTGTTAAAATTTCAATGACATTTTTCACAGAAAATACAATATTAAACTTCATATGGAACTACAAAAGACACTGAATAGCCAAAAACACCTTGAGAAAAAAGAATTGCGCTGAAGTCATCATATCCCTGAAACCGCTCTTATATAGTTAACTAACCTTTGACAGGGGCACCAAGAATAAATAATGGGGAAAGGAAACTCTCTCCATTAAACAGTATTGGGAAAACTGGATATTCATTTGCAAAAAAAAAAAAAGAAGAAGAAATTTGACCTTATCTTACATAATAACTAAAATTAACTCAAAGTGAATTAAAGATTCAAATGTGAGAACTGAAACTACAAAACTACTAGAAGAAAACATAAATAACAAGTCCCTTGACCTTGGTCTTAGCAATGATTTTTTTTAATGTGACACCAAAAGCACATGCAACAAAAACAAAAATAAATAAGTAGGACTACAGCAAACTAAAAAACGTTTTCACAGCAATGGAAACGATAAAATGGAAAAGCAAACTATGGAATGGGAAAGTATTCCCCATTTCTTTTCAATAAGAAAATATTATTTTAAAAAAACTGTACATTTTTAGTTTTTATTTATTTATTTAAAAATTATATTTTATTATAGCGATGTAGGGTGCAAGTAAGAATTAATTACACAAGTAGGCTGCATGCAGATGAAGTTTGGGCCTCCAACTGGCTCTCACTTTCCCTGGCAAAGGACCAGGTACCCTTTGTATTTTAATGTGCTCCTCCTCCCTCCCTTCCTCCCCTGATAGTGTTCAGCGACTCCTGATCCCTCCCTGTGCTAATACAATTAGTATTGAGGTCCCACTTATGAGTGAGAACATGCAGTATTCAGTCCTTTGTTTCTGTGATAGATCACTAAGTTTGATGGTCTCCAACTACAGCCAATTTGCCTAGAAGGTCATGATTTTGCTCTTTGTTATGACTGTGTAATGCTCTGTCATATATAAGAACCACATTTTCTTTATCAAGTCCACTTCCTATGGGCTACATAAAGTTGGTTATATGTTTTTGCTATTATGAATAGTGTTGATACAAACGTGTGTGCAGGTGCCTTTCTGGTAGAACAATTTATGTTCTTCTAGGTATATTCCCAGCAGAGGGATTGCTGGATCATATGGAAAGTCAATTTTTAGTTATTTTAGGAATTGCTACACTGCTTTCCATAGAGATTGAACTAGCTTAGATTCCCACCAACAGTGTAGAAGCATTCGCTCTTCTCTGCAGCTGCACCAGCACCTGTTGTTTTCTGACTTATTGATGATAACCATCCTTACTAGTGTTATGTGATATTCCCATGTAGTTTTGATTTGCATTTCTCTGATAATTAGTTAGGCTGAGCATTTTTTCATGTCTCTGCTGGCTGTTGGTATGTATCGTTTTGAAAAATGTCTATTCATGTCCTTCGCCCACTTTTTAATAGGATTTTTTTTTCTTTTCAGTTCACTTGAGTTCCTTTCAGATCCTAGATTTTAAGCCTTTGTCAGATGCAATTATTTTTTCCCATTCTGTCTCTTTACTTCCTTGATGGGTTGTTTGTTTGTTTGTTTATGCTGTGAAAAAGCTTTTCAGTTTTACTTACAGTAAGAGCCATCTATGATAAACTTATAGCCTACATTGTGCTCAGTGGGCAGAAGTTGGAAGCATAGCCCCTGAGAACAGGAACAAGACGGGGATACCCACTCTTATAGTTGACTAAATGTACCACTCAAAAGACACAGAATAGAAAACTGGATTAAAAAAAAAAAAAAACATGACCCAATTATTTGCTGCATCCAGGAAACTCATCTCACCACAAAGACTCAAAGTTAGAGAATTGAAGATTAATTTCCAGCTGAATGGATCACAAAAGAAGGCAGGAGTCATGCTCTTAATCTCAGACAAAACAAACCATAAGCTATTAAAACTGAAAAAAGATATGGAAGGAAATTACATAATGATAAAAGGCTCAATTCTTCAACAAGAAATATCCATCCTAAACATATATGTACCTAACACAGAGCACCAGCATTTATAAAGCAACTATTAAGTAAACTTAAAAATGATATTGACTCTAACACTATTATAGTAGGGACTTGAATACCCCACTAACAGCCCTAGATAGATAATCAAGGCATAAAAACAACAAATAGATATGTAGCCACAATTTGACACTTGACCAAATGGACTTAATAGATACCTACAGAATACTACTGTAAGAAGGAACAGAGAACAAAGAAAGAAGTGTAAGGGGTAAAAGCAGGAATACCTCTAACCTTGAGTCAGTCATTACTCCTTTCGTGAAAACTTTGTCGGCAGACATTACGCAATTGATTGTACTTTTATCTGCTGCACCTGCATAACCAGCTACACCTGCTTCTGTCAACTTGCTTGCTTGCCCACACCTCCAGAATGTTGTGATAGGAGCCCTGGGAAATCCTAAGTTCTATCTTTAGCCCGCCAGGATGTAAATCTAACTACAGAAGACGGCCCTGTGTTGCAGCTCCGGCCCTTGCTCAGAACTAGTTTCCTGCAAGCGGCTGCTAACCAGCAAGAGCCTTGACTAATAAACCTCTCCTTTGCTAATTTGAGTCAGTGGGCTGTCATTTAATCGCTTGGGCCCTACTTCATCTGGGGACTCGTCTGGGAGTACTAAGCACTTAAATTGCACCTGTTTTAACCGATGGGTCTTGTGGGGCTGTGTCCCTGCAAACTCTCTGGGTTTGATTGGGCCTGTATCTCTGGCAGTCTCACAAAACCCCTGGAAGCCCTCAGAGAGGTAAGTCAGCTTCCTGATTTCTGTTTTGAGTGCACTACTGTAGAGACCTCAGGAAAGCTGGAACCTCCTGTTTTGCCCATAGGCAGTTAAGTCTCTTTGTTCAGTCCTTGTCCTTGTCTTTTCATGTTTAGTCTTTGTCACTATTGTGTCTGTCATTGCTGTCAATATCATGGGACAACAGTGTTCTCAGCCTGACACCCCTCTGCACCTGGTCTTGTGCCACTTCAAGGATTTCCAGAAAGTGGCACAGGACACGAGTGACCAGGTGAACAAGGGTAAACTAATCACCTTTTGCTCTCTCGAATGGCCCACATTTCCTAATTGCAGCTGACCATCAGAGGGGACTTTCAATCCCACTGTAGTGGAGGAAGTCTGCCAGTTCATCTGTCGCCATCATCCAGACCAGATCCTGTATATTACAGCCTGGAACCTCCTGGTAATGCAACAACTGTCATGGATGAAGAAGGCACAGAGAAATGATAACTCTTCTCATATTTTATCTCTACAGGAAACTCTTAAAGCCAAACCCCCAGTCCTCCAGACTCCTCCGGAGGACAGCGACATTCCCCCACCTTTTATGGTATATGTCCCTTTTCCCACTAGTGACCTTTATAACTGGAAGAAGCAAAACCCAGCATTCTCTGAAAGACCCCAGGTTTTCATATCTATCCTAGAAATTATCTTTTTTACCCACCAGCCCACATGGGATGATTGGCAACAGCTTCTCCAAGCTCTCTTCACCACAGAAGAGAGGGAGAGAATCCGCCAGGAAGCGAGGAAGCTGGTGCTGGGACCATATGGCAGGCCTGTGGAGCAGTCCTGTGTGGAGCACATCTTCCCCACTGAGAGACCTAATTGGGACCTCAACACTGATCGTGGTAGGGAGCATCTCACCACCTATCGCCAGACTCTAATGGGGGGTCTCCAGGCTGCTATGAGGCACCCAACAAACTTATCCAAGATAAGCAAGGTTATTCAGGGCCCACAAGAATCTCCCACCACTTTTCTGGAATGGCTCATAGAGGCCTACCAGAGATACACTCCAATAGACCCTGAAGCCCCTGAAAACTAGAGGGCACTAGTCATACCATTTGCCTCCCAATCAGCTCCAGATATAAGAAAGAAACTGCAGAAAATTGAGGGCTTTCAAGACAAAAGCTTGTCAGAATTAACAGAGGTAGCTCAGAAAGTTTTTAATAATAGGGACTCCCAGGAGGATAGGCAGGCAAAGAAAATGGCCAAGGTAGTGGTGGTGGCCCTGGAGAGAGCTGGGCCAAAACAGCCAGCCGGAAAAGGGGGCAACAGAAATGCAAAAAGAAAACTACTAGTGAAAGACCAATGTGCCTACTGCAAAAAGTTTGGGCACTATGTGAAAGATTGCCTGAATAGGGCCCCCCCCCAAACACAGTCGGAAGAATACCTGCCACCATTGCCCACTCCAGTGCTCCAGCTGCAGACAGACTGATGGGGCCAAGGCTCTAGGAACACCCCCCCAGAGCCTGAGGTAAAACTGACATTTGGGGGTGAGCCCGTCCACTTTCTAGTGGACACAGAAGCTGCAATCTCAGTTCTACAAAAGGACAAGGGCTCCCTTCAACAGAAACAAACTCTGTTCCAGGGAGTTACCGGAACCCAGTTAGTCCCCTGGACCTCTGAAAGGATGGTAAGACTGGGAATGGGGGAATTGACCCATTCATTTTTAGTAATGCCAGCCTGCCTGTACCTGCTCCTAGGGCGAGACCTCCTATACAAGCTTAAAGCCAGCATAGGTTTCCAGGAAACCATGGCAACTGTAAAATTAAGTCAACCAGAGGTGTCAAGAGTTCTTGTCACTGTCCCTCTAGGTGAGGAGTATGTGCTAACCGACAATAAGCTCCCCCTGAACTCATCAAACACTCCCCTACTAGTTCAATTACAGACTGAGTTTCCCCAAGTATGGGCTGAATCAACCCCCCTCGTCCTGGAATACTCCGCTGCTCCCAGTCCAGAAGGCAGGCACAGAGGATTACCGGCCAGTGCAAGACTTAAGGGAAGTAATAAGTGAGTGGAGGACATTCACCCCATGGTACCTAACCCGTATACCCTCTTGGGGGGCTCTCCCCCGAAAGACAAGTATATATGTCCTGGACCTTAAGGATGCCTTCTTTAGCATCCCACTAACCAAGCAGAGCCAGCCTATGTTGATTGGATGGATCCAGACAAAGGGGAGTGTGGCCAATTAACTTGGACCCGGCTCCCACAAGAGTTCAAAAACTCCCCCACACTGTTCGATGAGGTTCTTCACCAGGCTCTCCAAGCCTTCCAGCAACAGCACCCCAAAGTAACTCTGTTGCAATATGTAGATGACCTGCTGATTGCAGCGACCTCAAAAGGTGAGTGCCTATGTGCCACCAGGCACCTGCTCAAAGAACTCCAGACTCTGGGGTATCAAATGTCGGCAAAGAAGGCCCAGCTCTGCATAATGGTAACCACCTACCTTGGCTATAAACTCCAGGGAGGTAAGAGGTCTCTGACTAACCAGCGCATACAAGCTATAATAGGCCTTCCAGCCCCAAGAAATAAAAGGCAGGTCCAGGAATTCCTGGGGGCAGTGGGTACTGCCCGCTCTGGATCCCAAAATTTGCTGAACTTGCAAAACCCTTATATGAAATCACAAAAGGACCAGAGGCCAGCTTCCAATGGACTCCAGAGGGTGAAAAAGCTTTTCAGGCCCTCAAAAGTGCTTTAATTTCAGCCCCGGTGTTGGCCCTGCCAGACATAGAAAAGCCATTCCACCTCTTTGTGGACAAGAGGTATGGCATTGCCCGAGGGGTCCTGACCCAAAAGCTCGGGCTATGGAATAGGCCAGTTGCCTATCTGTCAAAAAAACTAGACCCAGTGGCCTCGGGCTGGCTGCCCTGTTTGCGAGCTGTCACGGCCATTGCCGTACTGGTAAAAGACTCAGATAAACTAACCAAGGGACAGGATTTAACATTATGGCCACCCATGCTGTAGAGTCCTTGCTCCGAGGAGCCCCTGATAAATGGGTGTCTATGCTCAAATAACTCATTATCAAGCACTGTTACTAGACCAGCCCTGGATCAAGTTCCAGCATGCCCCCAGCTTAAACCCTGCAACTTTGCTGCCAGACGAAAGCTCCTCAGAGCCCCCACACTGCTGTTACGAGGTAATGGAGTTCCAGAAACTAAGTTGGCATCTCACGGATGTCCCGAGACATAACCCTGACCTGACACTCTTCTCAGATGGCAGCAGCTTTGTGCAGGGTGGAGTAAGTTACGCAGGGATGGTGGTAGTCACCTTGCAAGGAACGGTATGGGCTGAGTCCCTACTGTCAGGGACATCAGCCCAGAAAGTAGAGCTGATCGCCCTAACGGAGGCCCTAAAGCAGGGGTGGGAAAAACAGTTAATATTTACCCTGAGAGCAGGAATGCATTTGCCACCGCGCACGTGCACGGGACTATCCACCAGGAGAGGGGATTGCTCACCGCAGAAGGTAAAACTATTAAAAACAAAGAAGAAATCCTAAGCCTGCTAGCAGCTATATGGGTCCCAAAGCAAGTCGCCATTATCCACTGCTCTGGTCATCAGAAAGGGAACACAAAGGACGTGATAGGAAACAGAAAGGTGGACCAAGTAGCCAAGGATGCTGCTTACTGCAGGGCCACTTGCCTGCTAATGTTACCTCCACCCCAGTGCTGAGCAAGCCACCAAAGTATACAGATGAAGACCTCCTTACCGCACAAAAGCTGGGCAGAATCAGTAACCCTGAGGGATGGCTGCAACTCCAGGATGGTAGGATCTTCCTCCCACAGACTTTGGGGCGGCAACTTCTAGGCCAACTCCATGAAGAAACTCATTTGGGAAAAACAAAACTGACTGAACTTATACGGAAGGAATTCTTCCTTCCCCACCTAGATCAGCTGGCACAGGAGCTTAGTCAAGGTTGTGTGCCTTGCCAACAAACCAACGGTGCTAATGTCAGTGTATCCACCCAAGGAGTCCAGGACTGGGGATTAACCCCCAGAAGACATTGGGAAATAGATTTCACAGAGGTAAAGCCTGGACAGTATGGGTATAGGTACCTGTTGGTGCTGGTGGACACTTTTTTGGGATAGGTAGAGGCATTTCCCACTAAAGCTGAGACTGCCTCAGTTACTGTCAAGAACTTTTAAATGACATCATCCTGAGATATGGCCTATCCATATCAATAGGGTCAGACAATGGACAAGCCTTTATTTCAAAGCTCACAGAAGGTATAGCAAAGGCACTGGGGATAAACTGGAATTTACACTGTGCATATCATCCTCAGAGCTCAGGTCAAGTAGAAAGAAGAATCGGACACATAAGGAGACCTTAGCTAAATTAACCCTGGAGACCGGAGAGGGTTGGGTGTCCCTCCTTCCCTATGCCCTCTAAGGGCTAGGTGTACCCCCTATATTAAAGGCCTAACCCCCTTTGAAATCCTCTTTGGATGGCCTCCGCCATTACTCCCCAAAATTGGAATAGAAAACATGGCAGAATTATCTAACCATAGGTTGCTTCAGTCACTATAGGCACTCCAAAACGTTCAATGGGCTGTGACAGAAACTGTGCAGGCAGCCCTCCAGAAGCCAGCTCCAGAAATCCCTCACCCATTCCAACCCAGTGATTGAGTTTGGGTGAAACAGCATAAAACCAAGGCTCTTGCCCCCAAGAGGAAAGACCCTCACATGGTGATCCTGACAACACCAACTGCCGTTAAAGTCAGGGGCATTTGTCCTTGGATTCATCACTTGCAGGTGAAAGTGGTCACCGACACACACCCGGAGACATAGAAAATCGTCAAGCCGGCCACCGAGGAGGACCTGTTAAAGATAAGACTCTTGTGAGCCCCAAAATCCTAGTCTTATACCTCGTGGGACTCCCCCTGAGGCAGGCCTATCAGCCCCTCGCGGTATTACTATGCCCCAGGAAACTATTCCTGGTTCTTAACGGACACCACCACAGGGACTGTAATCTCCACCTACTATGGGGATAGACAGCCAGTTTTTGACTTTGACCTTTGTAAGTTATGGCCCAGTCTATCCCTGATCCCCAAAGGATGGGGAAGTCACAGCCTAGAATTTCTGGGGTGCAGGTATAGCAACATAGAAAACGAAAAGCAGCTTGCTAAAGTAGGTTTCTACACTCGCCCAGCTGCCAACCCTACCCACTGCCACAAGCCCCAGCAGTTCACTGTGCTGCCTGGGGCTGCTAAACTATTGCTCCTTGGAGAGGCAACAAAGACCCATACATATCTCTCTTCTCCTGGTCCCCCGGCTTACTACCCTAATTTCGGCAGTAGTCGGGCCTCTCCTCCTTCTCTTAATTGTATTACTGTAGAGCCCTGCATTATCAAGCACCTCCTTATCTACATAAAAAATAGAATCATGCCTGTAAAAATGCTGGTTCTCAGGTCCTACTATACTCTTTTGTCTGTGGAGTCAATGATTTGACTCCTGGCACAACAAACAGGGGGGAATGTAAGAAGGAACAAAGAGAACAAAGAAAGAAGTGTAAGGGGGAAAAAGCAGGAATAGCTCTAACCTTGAGGCAGGCATTACCCCTTTCGTGGAAACTTTTCTTCAGACATTACACAATTGATTGTACCCTTATCCACCACACCTGCATAACCAGCTACATCTGCTTCTGTAAACTTGCTTGCTTGCCCATGCCTTCAGAATGCTGTGATAAGATCCCTGGGAAGTCCTAAATTCTATCTTTAGCCCACCAGGATGTAAATCTAACTACATAAGACAGCCGTGTGTTGCAGCTCGGGCCCTTGCTCAGTACTAGTTTCCTGCAAGCGGCTGCTGGCCAGCAAGAGCCTTGACTAATAAACCTCTCCTTTGCTAATTTGAGTCAGTGGGCTGTCATTTAATCACTCGAACCCTACTTCACTACACCCAACAACCACAGAATATACATTCTACTCATCACCACATGGAATGTATTCCAATATCAATCACATCCTCAGCCATAAATCAAGCATAAACAAATTTCATAAGATTGAAATACTTCCCTATGCCTTCTAAGACCACAGTGGAATAAAAATAAATATCAACACCAACAAAATTCCCCCAAAATCCACAAAGACATGGACATTAAACAGCATGACGCTGAACGACTGCTGGGTCAACACAGAAATCAAAACAGAAATTCAAAGATTCCTGGAAACAAAGGGAAATGAAGAAACATCCTACAAAAAAACCTCTAGGATGCCATGGAAACAGTTCTAAGAGGTGAATTTATATCTCTACAAACACATATCAAGAAAATTGAAAGATCACAAATTAACAACCTAAGAAATCACCTAAGGGAACTGGAAAGACAAGACAACCAAAATTCTAACTTTAGCAGGAGACTCAAGATCACAAAAGTAAATGCTCAACTACAGGTCAGAAAAGACAAAAATATCATAGAAAAAAATCAATAAAACCAAGAGCTGGTTCTTTGAAAAATAAATAAGATTGATGGACCCCTAGATGGAGTGGCCAAGAAAAAGCCCAAATAAACAATCAGAAATGCAAAGGACCAAATCATCGCTGATCCCAAAGAAATACAAAAGATTATCAGAGATTACTATGAACACCTATATGGAAACAAATTTGATAAGCTAAATGAAATAGAGGACTTTATTACATCATATAACCTCCCAAAGTTTGTTGAAGCAAGAAGACATTGAGACACTAAATGAACCAATAACAGCCCAGGAAATTGATTCTGTCATAAGAAAACTACTTACAAAAAAACCCCCAAAAAGTCCTAGATCATATGGTTTTCCAGTGGAATTCTACAAAACATACAAGGAGAAGTTGATACCAACCCTATTGAAAGTATTCCAGGTAACTGAGAAAAACAGAATTCTCCTCAAATTATTTACAAAGTTAACATCACACTGATACCCAAACCGAGTAAAGATTCAACAACAAAAAAAGAGAGAACTACAGGCCAATATTCCTAATGAATGCAAAAATTCTCAACAAGATTTTAGCAAATCAGATCCAACAACACATCTCAAAAATCATCCACCATGACAAAGAAGGCTTCATCCCCAGGATGCAGGGCTGGTTCAACATCTGCAAGACCATAAATGCAATTAAATACATCAATATATGTAAAAACAAGAACCACATGATTATTTCATTAGATGCAGAAGTTCACTGATACAGAACTTAGCAAAGTCTTTGGGTACAAAATAAATGTGCAAAAGACAGTTGCATTCATATATACCAACAAGAAGACAGAGAACCAAATAAAAAGAACAATTCCATTCACAATAGCCACAGAAAAAAATGAAATATCTTGGCATTTCCCTAACTAGAGAAGTGAAAGACCTTTACAATGAAAGCTACAAAACACTGCTCAAAGAAATCCAAGAAGACACAAAGAAGAATCAACATAGTTAAGATGTCCATCCTACCAAAGGCAAACAACAGATTCAATGCAATACCCATTAAATTACCAGCATCATTCTTCTCAGATAAACTGGAAATAACAATACAGAAATTCATATGGAAACATAAACAACCACAAATAGCCAAAACAATCCTCAGAACACCCCCCCCCCGCTGCCGCCAAAAACAAACAAACAAACAAACAAACAAAACAAAAAGCCAATCAGGATGACATCAAACTTCCAGACTTTAAACGTTGTTACAAGGTTACAAAAATCAAAACAGCCTGGTATTGGTACAAGACTAGGCATATGGACCCATGGAATTGGATGGAGATTCCAGAAGCAAAACATCAATTTCTCAATCAATTTATCTTTAACAAAGTTTCCACCAACAACCACTGGGAAGAGACGAACCTATTTAGTAAATGGTGCTGGGAAAACTGACTGACCACATGCAGATGATTGAAATAGGACCCCTACCTATCACCATACACAAAAATAAACTCTAAATGTATCAAAGACCTAAATGTAAACTCTCACGTTATAAGAACTTCAGAAAATGCAGGAGACACCCTTATGGGCATTGAAACTGGCAACCAATTCCTGATCAAAATCCCAAGTGCCCGTGCCATAAGAAAGAAGATAAACAAGTGGGACCTCATCAAACTGATATTACAAAGCCAAAGAAACCATCAAGAGAGAGGGAGACAGCCCACAGAATAGGAAAAAATATTTGCCATTGTATATTTACAAAGGCCTAACATCTAGCATCTACAAGGAACTCAAACATGCTGAGAGGAAAAAAAAAACAAAAAAAACCCAAATAAATAGCCCCATTAAAAAGTGGGCAAAAGACCTGAATAGACACTTCTCAAAAGAAAATTATACAGGCAACTAACAGATACATGAAAAAATGCTCAGCCTCCCTAATTATCAAAGAAATGCAAATTAAAACTACACTGAGATACCACCTAACTCCAATCAGGATGGCTATTATAAATAACTCAAAAAACAAAAGATGCTGGAGAGGATACAGGGAAAAGGAAACACTTCTAAATTGGTGGTGGGATTGCACACTAGTATAACCTCTGTGGAAAACAGTTTGACGATTCCTAAAAGATCTAAAAATCGACTTATACGATCCAGCAATCTCTCTTCTGATAATATACCTGGAGGAACTCAAATCATTCTACAAAAAAGATACCTGTGCATGCATGTTTATTGCAGCACTATTCATATATGGAACCAACTTTGCTGCCCATAAAAAATAGACTGGATTAAAAAAAATGTGGTACATATATACAATGGAATATAAAGAAGCTATAATATAACGAACATAAAGCATTTCATATATGACATATAATATATAATATAATTATAATAAATGATATATAATATATAACATAATATAAATAATATAAAGCAGCTATAAAGAAGGATAAAATTATGAAATTTGCAGCAACTTGGATGGATTTAGAGTCTGTAATACTCAATGATCTATCACAGAAACTAAGAACTGAGTACCACACGTTCTCACTCATAAGTGACCCTTGAACAATTATCATAATGCTATAAGAAAGGAATTGGTGACAGTGGGAAACTGCCAGTGGAAGGAGCAGGGGGTCACACTTCATCACTAAGGGTACCTGTTCTCAAACTATGTGACGTGGGGACCAAAATGGGGCCCAAACTTTATCTGTACAATGACCATTTCTATACATAGCCGTGAATTGTACCCAACATCTTTAAAATAAAAATTAAAAAAGAAAAGCAAGTCTTGTGTAATGGCCTGGACTAGAGGGGTGGTCTGAAGGGGAGTGATGTTCTGTGGAGTGAGAGCAGAGGGATAATAAATGTCACGATTGTGGTTCAGGTGGGTGCTGTCTGACTGGAATGACTCTAAATATATCTAGAGAATGAATTTCATAATATATTCAGAATATGTTCCATAAATTTCAATACTTTTTGTTTTTTAAGTTTCTAATTATGAAAAGCTTCAAATATACAGAATATATTAATATCACAAATATATCCACCATCCTGTGTACCCACTATGCTGATTTTTAAAAAAATAATAATTTGTAATATTTACCTAATATATTTTTCCCAAAGAAATAAATATTCCACATAATAGTTAAAGCCCCTAACCCATTAAGACCACCTCTTTTCTCAAAGGTATTCACTAGTCTGACTTTGATAGGTTTAGACCCCATCCATCTATGTTTTCTTATTTTTTATATTATTTTTGTATGTATATATAAGCAATTTATAGTCTTGTTTTTAAAGTGTTTTAAAGGTTTTATTTAATTCATTATTCTATGGTTATATTTCTTATTAATTATATTAATATATTTAGATCTAGTTTATTCACTTTAATTTGTCTATGGCATTAGGTATTATTTTAAAAGACAATTTGTAGCTATTCCTCAATTATGAATAATTAAGTTTAAAAAAATTTTTTTAGTAACATTTTTGTGCAAGGCATTGTATGCACATATAGGAGAGTTTTTCGTGATTAGTGTTCTTTAAGTTGCTCAGTTCTAGAGTATGAATCACTCCAATTTTACTAGGTATTGCTTTCAGTTGATTTCAATAGTTTATCCTAATATTACTTTAACATTTCCCTGATTAGTCATGATGCTGAGAATTTTCCACATATTTATGAGTTCTTGGAGTTTTATTTTTTTGCATAAATCTATAAATATATTTCCTTAATTTTCGATTTATTTTTTATCACTTTATAGTTTTTCTGCAGATAATAATCTTTATTTTGGTTGGCAAGTTGTTTGTAATTTTCAATTTTTTTATGGTGGATTTTCTTTGAACAAAATTTCTATTTTAAAATAGTAAAATGTGTGTGTCTTTCCCTCTAGCATTTGGATTTTCGCCTCCTCTTTTGCCCTTTATGGACATATTCTATGCAATTTAATTAAAAATACATCCTCTCCCCAAGATCATAAAGCTATTTTCCTATCTTTTGTAACAAAGTTTCAGTGTAAAATTAGCCTACAATGTTTCTTCTTTTGGTTGTTTTTGTCCAATTTTGTTATCATGCTTATCCTAGTATTGTTATGTGATTGAATATCTTTCCCACGTTTTCTATTCTCTATGATTCTATTCTCTATATTAGATATAGAGATATCTAATTAGGTATTATTAGATATTATTATTTACATTAGATATATTCTATTCTGTATGTTACACATAGATTGTCTTTCTTCTATTGCTTGATAGAAATTGACTACATAAGTGTCTGAATTTTCTCACATTTATTAATGAAAATTTTTAAACATACAATAAAGTTGAAATAATTTTAGTGAACTCACATATGCCTACCGTCTAGTTTCTACCATTAGCGTTTTGCTCTGCTTGTTGTATCACATATCTACTCATCTATCTCTATTCCCAATTAGAATTTTGGACTACTAGGTAGATTTTTAACCATTAATTCTGCTTCTACATGTTATGAATCCACTCAAAGTTTTTTTATTTTGTTATGAGGTGCTTTCACTTTAGTTTTTATAATTACTGTAATAAAATTTTTGGCATGATCCTTGTTCTCTTGACTAGCTACTGTGTTTATAGCTGTATCCCAGCTCTTCAATTTTTTACAATTTGATTGATCATAAGCTAGTTCACAAAACAAGCCTGAACAAATTACAGCAAATTAATGTTAACCAATGTGTTCTGACCACAATGCAATAAAATTAATAGTTAATGTCAAAAAGATCATTCAAAACACCCCCATATGTCTGAAGATTTAATGACCATTTCTAATAAATATTAATGCACTATGACATATATTAAGTTGTTGTGTATGTCTCATATGTTGTATATGTTACTTGCTCACAGCAATTACTGTTACCTACAGATTTGTGATCATAGTCATTGCATACTTTTCTTTTGGAATCCAGTTGATCAAATCTCATTTTATTTCCTTTAATAAGATGCTAAAGTTGTATTTTCCTAGTTATCATGCCTATTTTATGTTACTAATGTTATCATAAGCAGAACAAATACTTTTCAACCCAGATATTCCTTCTGTGATGTTCCATACAGAGTTCTGCCAATTTGCTGCTCAGTCCATGTCTCCCTACATGTTTCAACATGTCTTAACCCTGTCATCCTATCTATTCTTGTGGTAAGATGCATGTGTCACTGATTTTTACTACACAGATTTCTATTTCTATTCAGATTACTTGCTATTTTTCTGATGCTGAAAAAGGGTTACTTAAAGATCATTTGCTAGACACATAGAATGACAATTGTGCATTGCTATAACTGGTATTGGTCTTAAAGAATATGTTCCTCTCACAATTCAATGGGTTTTCCCCAGATACTTTTCTCTTATGTTCAGAATCAGCAACATAAAGACTTCTGGAATGAGAACACCATATTTACTCTTTCTTCATTTGTTTTGTCATAAAATACTTAGATTTAAAGCTGTATTGGGACGCAGCCTTAATAAAAAAAAAAAAAAAAGAATAGCTCACACTTGCTGAGTGCTTATTGTGTAGCAGGCAGGGTTCCAGGGAATTTATTTGGATTTGGTCATATAGTTTGGATATGGACATTTTATTTCAAAGTAGTCATAAATCGCATTTTGACCTTCTTCCTTCAGTAATATATGTTTGCTGTTTGTCTCACCAATTTGTTTAAGGTGGAAAAATTAATTTAGTTCAGATTAAGCATAGCAGGGTGCGTGATAAACAAATTTTTAGCATTTTCCGCTTGCCTTGCCCTCATGGTTAAGATTAAGTTAAGATTGCCACAACACATTAGATTAGCATAATTTCAGTGATTATTTGCATACGTTATGGAAAAATATGCAAAATCAGCCAAATGTAATTTATTATTTGGCCTTTAATACATTTAAATTCATGCCGTTGATGGTAAAAGAGTGTAAATGATCTTAGGAATTACTTTTCTTTTCCTTCTCTGTTCATTTGGTGCTATTTATGAAAGCTATATTCACTGCCTTTGTATGCTTATTTAATGGTTTTCTAAAGTTTAAATAGATGAGGGGATGTGTATATACAGTTCTCATATATTTTATGGGGACAGGATCTGGTCTGTTTGTTTTCTAGGAAACTGAGGTCTCCAATAGACAATTGCTTCCAAATATCAGTAACTATGAACTTACACTTCCTTTTTATCTCCATAATGGATCTATAAGTCACAGAATCAAGAGATTCCGGTTTCAACTCTTTTTTGACTCAACTTTTTGAAAATTACCTTTAGTCCTTACTATGCTGGGCAAAAGTACCCGTTCTTTCTAATCACTACATAGATAAGTGTTTGCCCTCAGGCAGGAGCCAGCCTACTCTAGTCCCTTAAAGTGCAGGGGCATTGAGGGAAAGAAGCATATCAAACAAACAAAACATGGAAGTCTAAATGCACTGAAATCTCTCCTTTCAGGAGATCCTCACTTTGGTTATACATTTACTCACTTCGAAGAACTAGCTTACTATTTAGTCTTTGAATGTTTCATGTTCTCTCTTCCTTCAATATAAATCAGGGTTTCCTAACAACAGGACTATTGACATTTTAGCCCAGAAAGTCTTTTTCATGAGGAGCCTGCCCCGCACATTGCTGGATGTTTATTTACAGCATCCCTGGCCTCTACCCACTAGATGCCTGTAGCAAATCCTCGCCAGCTGTGACAACCAAAAATCTCTGAACATTGCTGAATGTCCCCTGAAAGGCAAAAGAAAGCCATCAATATATGTATGTGTAAGTACACATATTTAATTATAATTATAGTTAGCAGTAATTTAGCATACAGAAAATAAATTGCAAAAAGCAAGGGTGATTATTACGAGAAAATGATTTAACACTGTACATTTAAAAGCAAGTTCAGTTGGCCCTTGAACAACACAGGTTTGTACTGCATGGATCCACTTATCCATGGATTTTCTTCCTCCTCTGCCACTCCTTGAACAATGAAACCAACCCTTCCTCTTCCTCCTCCTTTTCAGTCTACTTAAGTTGCAAACAGCAAGGATGAAGACCTTTATGACAATCTACTTACACTTCATTAATCATAAATATATTTTTCTTTATAGTTTTCTTAATAACATTATTTTATCCAGCTTATTTTATTATAAGAATATAGCATATAATACATATAAAATACAAAGTATATGTTAATTGACTATGTTCTTGGTATGCTAAGATCATTTGCACTCTTTTATAGTCAATGACAAGATTTAAGTGTATTAAAAGCCAAATGATAAATTACATTTGGCTGACTTTACATATTTTTCCATAGTCTGTGCAAATAATCACTGAAATTATGCTAATCTAATGTGTTGTGCTATGTTCTTGGTAAGATTTCTGGTCAAGAGTAGGCTATTAGTAGTTAAGTTTTGGAGAAGTCAAAAGTTATATGTGAATTTGATTGCCTAAGGGGCTGGCTCCCTTAAACCCTCGTGTTGTTCAAGGGTTCACTGTAGAATTTTTTTTTAATTAATCAGGTTGTCAAAAATATTAAATATATCAGAACATGGGAATAATGCTAATATGACCAAGAGCATCGCATTATAGCCACCAGAGCACAGTCCCTAGCTGTCAGGCATTTAGTATTACAGTGACTAAGATGCACTGTACTATTCATTCTTTCATTCAGCAATTTTGAAATGATTACTCTGCCCTAGAAATTGTGTAAAGAACAGGAGATGCTGAAATGAATAAGCAAGAGTCCTTGTTTTTAGGTACACTATTTTTTTTGTTTTTGAGTCAGGGTTTCACTCTGTTGCCCAGACTGCAGTGCAATGACACAATCATGGCTCACCACAGCCTCAACTTCCTGGGGTTCAGGCAATCCTTCTAACTCAAACCCTAGTGTAGCTGGGACTACAGGTGCACACCACCATGCTTGGCTAATTTATTTTTATTTTTATTTGGAGAGACGAGTTCTTGCTATATTGCCCATGTTAGTCTCAAATTCCTGGGCTCTAGCAATTCTCCCACCTTGGCCTCCCAAAGTGCTGAGATTGCAAGTGTGAGCCACTGTGCCCAGACTAGGTAAGTTATTGTATGACAAATAATTTTTCTGAAAACATAATTCCCATAACTTAAGAAGTATAATCATAGTATGAGGTAGACTCTGAATAAAATTTAATTCTAAATTTTATTATTACCCCAGATTTTTTGCCAAATTGCTGCATACTTTTGCAGGTGTTCATAAGAAGTAAAATTTCACTAATTTTAGTCAGTGGAAGAAAAATTATCATAAATTGTCCAGAACTATCTATTAAACTTCCTTTTTGCCTTTTTCTGTTGTTAGTCAAACAAAATGAATAAAAACTTTATCAGGTAAAAATTTTATGGATTTGTTTTCTTCACTAGATATAAATTATTTAAACTTGTTTTGCCATTTGTTCATGTTTATACACATGTTCCAACTTGTGTATTTTTCTTAACATTATATATTCAAGATATAATTCACATATCTCCTTAAATTATAATAAATGCAGAAAGTTACTTTGTAAGAATATGCCATAAATATTTGCATTATTGTTATAAAGAATACTTGAGATGGGTAATTCATAATGAACAGAAAAGTACTGGCTTGTGGTTCTGGAGACTGGGAAGTCCAAGATTGAGAGGTCATATCTGGTGAGGCCTTTCTGTTGTGATGGAAGGCGACCAGGTGAAAGAGAAAACAAAAAGGGGGATGCACTCATCCTTTTACAGAGAACTCAGTCCCATAACAGTATAATCCATCCATAAGCACAGAGTCCTGATAGTCCAGTCACCTCTCATTAGGTCCTTCTCTCAACACCATTGTCTTGGGGTTTCAGTTTCCGACTCATGGTTTTGAGAATACACATTCCAAAGTGTAGCCCTCACCAATATACACTGGGATCATTTTCGTTGCTTTTCATATTAATTGCAAATGATATTTCAATAAAATGTCTTATCGTTGACTTGGACACCCATGAGATAATTTCTGTACAGTCGCTATCAAGCACCAGGTGCACAGCTTCATCTTTACTTCATATTGCCAAGTAGTTAACAGAGATTTCCGCTCCCACCAAAGTTGTTAATTTCTTTTTATCCTCATTCTTTGCAACAGTTGATATTTTCCGTTTTCTTATCATCTTGGTCAATCTAATGTGTGTGTAATTAGTATTTCATGAAGTTTGCATTTTCCTGATTATTAATGAGGATGAAGGATTTTTAAAAATTTCTTCTTCCATGAATTGCCTGTTCATACCTTTTACCTATGTATTTTATTTTTCTATTGAGTTGTTTTCTATTGAGTTGTCTACTTACTAATCTGATGAATTTCTTTATTGTATTGTTGTTTGTAGTCCTTTGTTACTTGTGTGAGCTGCACACATCTCATTCCAGTGAATGACTGTCTGATCCTATGTTTATGTGTTTATTTTTCATCAAATTGAAGTTTACAGATTGAAACGCGCATTACATTAGCTTTAAATTCTTATTAATTTCATTAAATTAACCAATCTTTCTTATATTTTATTTGATATGTATCTTATTTAAGAAAAACTTTGCCTATTCCACTATTATGGTTATTTTCTGCAATTTCTTTTAAAATGATTAATTTTTGCTTTTCACATTTGTTTTTAATCCACTTGAAATGTATTTTTGTAAATACTGTGAGAGTAGGAGTCTAATTTTACTTTTTCTGTATTAATAAATCTAGTCCCCCAGTAATAATATTTGAGAAATCTATTATTTTTCCATTAATATGTACCATCACCTTTCTCACATGCCAAATTTCCTTCTAAGAATAATCCTTGTTTGTTGACTGTATTATCTTGCATAGATCAATTGCCCCAGTTTTTAAAAATAACATTTTAATAAAGTTTTTTATATAAAATTTATTTTTAGGACAGATTTTTGGAATATTGGAAAATAGTACAGAGTTTTCATATATTTTGAACCTAGTTCCTTTTATTGATAATATGTAATGTTAGTATGATAATTTATCATAACTTATGAACTAAACAGTATATTATTATTGACTCTAGTCCATTTTTTAGTCATATTTTCTTAGTTTTTACCTAATGTCCTTTTTTGTTTCAGGATCTCATCCAGAAAACCACATTACTTTTAGTTGTCTTATCTCCTTAGGCTCTTCTAGACTGACAGTGTCTCAGACATTTCTTGTTTTTGATGACATTGCCAGTTTTGAAGAATGTTGATCAGATATTTTGTAGACTGTCACTCTATTATTTTTTGTCTAATGTTTTTCTCATGATGAGATAGAAGTTTAAGGTTTTGGGATCTGTTTTAGTGCCTGATATTCTCTCCCCCAGAAAACCTCATTATGTCAGTAATAAAGCTGTGTACCTTTTTGGTGCATATGTGGCATTATCAGACTGACATTTGAATACATTTTGGGAGGAGACAGACAGTCAATCTTGCCACTGTAGGGTTTTTGTTGCTATAAAAGAGTACCTGAGACTGGGTAATTTATTTGACTCATAGTTCTGCAGGCTGTATGACAAGCATGGCACCAGTATCTGCTTCTAATTAGGGTTTCAGAAAGCTTCCACTCATGGCAGAAGGCAGGGAGGAGCCGGCATCACGTGGGAAGAGAAGAGGATAGATGGCTTCTTTCAACAACCAGATCTCATGGGAACTAAGAGTGAAAACTCACTCATTACTCTGAGGACACCAAGTCATTCATGAAGGATTCATCCCCATGACCCAAACACCTCCAACTTTGGGGATCAAACTTTAGCATGAGATTTGGAGGGGCCAAATATCCAAACTGTATCATGTAGTTACAAGAATTACCTTTGTGGAGACAAAAGTGACTGCATCTTGGATGCTAATCCATTATGTTGACTTCCATTATGTTAGCCAAAGAGTATATTAGCCAAAGAGTATATTAGCCTTGATGTTATCACACAGCATATAGGCCACAATGCATATAGCATTCTTGCCTGTTCTGGAGGGTTGCATCATCTTGCACAGAGCATGTACACCTTTTTCGTATGGTATATAAGCACTGGATCTGGGAGGAATGTGCAGGGATCTACCTGTCTTGCTGCTGCCTAAGACCATTCTTCTATCTGTAAGTTCCCCTAAGAACCACCTAAATCCACAATCCACAAATTAGATTTGTCTGCCTTGTTCCTTGGTTTCTCAACTCCTTGGCATTTAAAGCCACTCTCCATATATAGATAGTCCTTTCCCATAACACATTGTTCGTTAAAATGAACTTAGAATTATTTGAATTGAGGCTCCAAGCTGTATCCTAGTGAATGCAAAATAATAGAATATATTATTGCATTTTTCTCAGGATGTCAGTTATGAACCTTTGGTAATACAGTCTTTGTGTAGTATCTGTCTGACTTTCCCCATAGTCTAACATGTTACTCTCCCTTAGACCATAGCTATTGTCTTAAAAATAAAACTTTAAAACTTAGTTTGTACTATTTTTATATTCAATATAGCTTGGATTTGTGCCACTGTCAGGCAAAAATATAATTTTATTTTTCCTTTATAGATAATAAATTATTTCAATACTGTTTATTGAATGTTCAAGTCTTTCCTACTGGTTTGAAAGACTCTGATATATAAAAGGGATCCTCATATATGTTTGTACAATACCACCTCAAGACTCCAGGAGAGGAGCCTCTGGTTTGGGATGCATACTTCAAAAGGTCTAATCTGGTCTCCTTCCTGCCGTGGCGTTTCTTATGGTGAGGAGAGGCTGCCAGGCAAGGGATGTTCTCACCCAGAGCCCATGCTTCAATTTTAAACCTACTTGGTGATACCCTGGATCCTAGAAGGTCCTACCCAATCAATTCTGAACCTACTTATAGAGCCTGCACAATCTGCTTCCCTTCAAGACAGACCCTACCACTCACAAGCATACTTCTAAGCATGAGGGCTGCTCAGGTGGAGATTTCTTTGGGATGAGTGTGTAAAGAGCTTAGAAGTATGGCCTAGGGCTCTGGTATCCACACATACCTATGTGTGTATGACACCCTTCTCAGTGGAAAGATAATGGGGTTGGCTAAGTCTCAGAAGTGGGAATGAGAGGCCTGCTGTTGCTGTGTCATGTGGGCCTCCATATGCAAAATTATTTGTGTATATTTCTAGGTTCTCCATCATATTTCATTGGCTTGCTTGTCTAGTCTTATTTCAATATCATACCACCTTAATTAATATAACAACTAATCAAAAGGACACATCTCCTACCAGTTTTGCTCAAAATTATCTTAGTGATTCCTGGCTTTTTACTCTTCATTATAAATTTTGGGGTCGGCAATCAAATTTAAAAGAAAGTCTTCTTTAAGCTATCACTTTAAAAATAACAAACAGTTTAATCTAAAAACTTTCTTTCAGCCTAACATATGAATTTTCTTTCTCATATTCTAACTTCACATTGGTTCTTACACTCAGTGATTCTTGGTCAAGGGATGATTTTGCCTTCCAGGGTACATTTGGCAATGTCTGAAGAGATTTTTAATGGTCACAGCTAGAAGGCAGATGCCACTGGTATCTGGTGGGTAGAGACCAGGGATGCTGCTAAACATCCTACAAAACACAGGAAAATCACAACAGCAAACAATTGTCTGACCCAAAAAGATAACAGTGGTGACATTAAGAATTACAAGCAATACAGGGACACATAAGCCCATAAGACATATATGTACACATTAGCTAGCATGTATGTGAGCACGTTATAATCGCTATTCAGATAACTACTTTGTTTCACAGTGCCCTTCATCTGAGATTCTCAAAGCAATTAACAAATATTACCTTGTTAAACTCGGCCCAATGCTCTAGAAATAGATGGAAACATTATTATCCTTGGTCTATTAATTCAGAAACACCAATGGGTAAAGCACTTTACTCATGTTTTTTACAAAATGAAAACTATTGATCAACATATTTTATGAAATCTTCTGTTTCAACCATTATGTGATAGTTTATAGTATCTTTCCTCTGCTTATAAAAGTTGAATGACTTTTTTTTTCAAGCAACAAAACATGCCTTACTTTTGAAGATGTTATTGAATTCTAAGTGCCTAATTCTTAGCATAGAAAGAACTTCAATTTTAATATACATTTATAGACTTTATTTGGGCAGGTAGAAATATTTTTCTGCTTGAAGTAAGGAAGTAAGGTCTAAGGAAAATGTTGTGAAAGACTATAATGGTTTAGTGATTCAGATACTCTCACAAAAATTAATTTTGTGAAGGAATTTACTAATCAGGACATAGCAGCACAAACTAATTTGCAGTAATTCTGAAAATATTATTACTAAAATATTTGATATTTAAGGAATCATAGATATGGGTGTGGCTACAAAATAATATTTCGGGGAGACGGGGCAAGATGGCAAC